>NC_062968.1:26740515-26835103 GCF_023119035.1 Salvia hispanica | reverse complement strand
CGCACGATCTTCATTGGCGATATGATCTCCGATGTCCGGCTCAGGCCGTAGGTGACGGTAGTGAGGGGTTTGCGGAGGGCGCCGGTAAGGAAGGCTGGGTCGTAGACGATGCGGTGGTTGCAGACGTATAGGATGCCCTTGCCCTTGTTGTTGCCGTTGGCGGGCTGCGTGGGCCCGGAGACACGGAGGTCCATGCCGGTCGCGGCACATAGGGGGATGATGAGGTGGCAGGGGAAAACAGAGCCGATGAAGAGACGCAAGATGGCAATGGGGATCCCTACGGGGAGCCATGTGAACATCCATAACGTCGCGGCTGGCGTTGGCAGGAACGCCAGCCGGCCGTCGTGGAAAATTAGGGGTTTCGGATAACGGCTTCTTGACATTTTTGCCACGTCGTCGTCTCCTGTTATAACATATGCTTCCTGTTTATATGTTCACAAAAAATATGCCTCATTTAGGACAAAAATAGTAAAATGAGACGATATACCTTGCAGAGAGAGACAAATAAATGATCACACACACTAGACGATCCGATGCCGACATCGGGCCTCTCGTCACCGAACAAGTCCTCGACAGCCCTATGCTTGACAAGCAAACCGGAGGGAGATACCAAACCGGTGAAGAAGTCACCAACGGTGCAGAGTTCGGTCCCGACAACCGAATCAACATCGAGATAGTCTTTCAAAAAGGCCTCCACCATAATTCTAGGCACAACGGTGAAGACCGCCTTAGTTCCGGCGGAATCCAACGCCTCGTAGGCGCGGAGATTGAGGTTTTCGAGGTAGAATTTCGGCAAGACCATTCTAGAAACGCTCTCCATGTCCCTCACCCTCATCCCGAAAAATGTGACGAAAATCATGACCCTCATCTCCATCTCATCGTCGAGAATCAGCAGCAATGGGGACAACAGCAAGAGTAGCAGAGCTCTGAGAATGCCGCCGCCCTCGAAGGCGACGAGCATGAAGTAGGGGAAGAAGGAGGGCGATCGGAGGAGGCAGCGATGGATGTTGCAGACGATGGTCTGCGATTTCCGGCCGCGGCGGCAGAACTCGGAGAGGCTGGGGTGCTTTGCAGGGTTGTACGTGTGTATTGCACCCATCTTTTTCTAGTGTCTATGCTTTTCGGGGTTGTACACTTGTGTGACAATGTGGTACAACAAATTCTAGTGGTGATTTAAGGTAGCTAGCAAATTGGTTGTAATTATTTTATTTAGACACGAGCTACCATGGCCATTGACTTATTGCTTAAAAAATTAAGAGGTGATATTATTGTTTTATTACTAAATCTTAGATGCATATATTGTATTAGATGACAGTGGATATGGTAGACTATTTATATACCATAGTTTGGATTTGAGTACATTTCTTGGTTGCACGTATGCTTATATCGCGGAAATATAAACAAAATATTTTTATAGGAGTTGCAAACATGATTTTTATTTTATACAGCAAAATGTTTAGTTTGATTAAAATTATAATATTAAATGATTAGGTGCTCATAATCAAATGTTTTCTATTGATACTGATGGAGGAGGGGTCTGAATGTTGTCGAGAGGACTCGAATATTGCACTTGCAGCCTGCAGGCGTGGATGAGGGTCTCGAATTTGCCGTCTTGGCGTGCTCAGTGACGCTTGGCGTGCTCAGTGATGACGACTGTGGGCACTTCTCTAAAGGGAACAGCCCTAGGGGCGATGGCGATCGTAGCTCTATAATTCACTATAATTTTAAATGGATAATGACATGTAACTACATTTCCAACAAAAGCTTCAAATTAATGTTTTGTACTTCTCGTTAAAATTGAAGTTTTTCTAGCACAAAATTTTTAAAAAATTACTATTAAATAACACAATTAATCGAAAAAGAGATTAATGCATTATTACTACTTAAATATAAGTATTGATTTTTAAAATCCTAGCAATATCCCCTGCAGTAAATGGACGGCGGCGAGCTCCCCAATCCCGATGACTACTCCGCCGCCGCAACCCTAATCTCCTTCACCCGCCCGCTCCCTCTCCTGCGCGGCCCAATAAAAGCCGGTCCTCTCGACGATCCCTCCTCCGGTTCATACATCATCGCCTTCAAATCCCCTGCGCCTGGGCTACCGCGTACCGGAGCTGCCGTCGCTCAAATCACCGCTCAATGCGAATCGAGGGCGCGAATCGGGTGCTCCATCTCCGCTTCCAGCAAATGCAAACCCCATGGTGGAGAGTAATTCTAGGCGTATACTCGAATTAGGATTTCAACAATCAAAACATCAGAAGCAACGAAACATAAAACGTACTTCCATACTACTACGATATTTAAGGTTCAACACGGAAATAATAAACGCTGAGCTTCTAAAACGATGAAGTCTCAGCTCAAACCGACGGAAAACAGTAAATTGTATCTTCGCCTTTCGCAAGGATGGTGTTACACCACAGAAATCGAACTAGGCCACAACGAATCCCCAGAAATTACCCTATAATTGCTAAGTGCGAAATGATGTGTGTGAAGTGATGGGCTAAGAGCTAAAAGTGATTGGTGAATGATGATTGATGATGCCTCTCTTCATGTTGTGTCTCTATTTATAGTTGAGGCTCGAACTTCTGAGGTAACTTCTCTGCTGATTTGTCGATTTTTCCATCCTAGAAAGTCCTTCAAAAAGATACTTTTCCGCTCACAGCTGCTTCCGCAATCTCCCGGGTCAGGTTGCAGCTGGCTTCTTCACTCCATTTTCTTCCGGTTTCCTCTGCTTGGTAGATTTTTTTATCCTTTTCCTTGACCTGGCAGATCATGTACGCACCTAAACTTAAATCGTGTATTAGTTCATAGAAATCAGAATTTAACCCCATAACCGATGCATGAAATTGACCTTATCAGTAAGAAAGAGAAAAAAGTTATCATATATGGAAATGACTCGACTATGAAAGAACTTTCCGAAATGGAAGAATGACTCAACTATGAGGAAATGGAGGGAGTATATCTCAGTGTTTTTGTATTTGGCATTTGGCTACATTAGTACCCATTTATTTATTTAATATATAGAGTACATATACACTTCGGAGGGGTTTACACGCGACAAAATCACTCAAAAGTCGATCCTAGTATTAGAATCAAAATCAACATTGAATCATAACTTCCAAATTATGCCACAATCAATGAACAATTAAATTCTATTTAACATTTTCAACTTTAAATCATGGTGTTGATGATTATTTTTATTTATTTTTTCCATGGAACGATTTCTCAAACATCTTATTTTGCAAAAGTATACATGCTCAACCAGTCATAAAATTAAAAAAACTATTGTCACCGTGGGGAAAAAAGAAGAAGATTAAATGGCTGCTTCTCATTTATTGTAGGAGAGTTCCTAAGTAGTAGATAATTCCTAAGTAGTAGAGAGTTCCTATGTTGTAGAGTTCCAATCTTCATTTATTGATGTACTTGAAGAGTCTCAAACATCCCTATAAATACTAAGGTGATGAGCAAATGTAAGATACAACACAAAAAATACAAGAAATATATCCTTCTACTTTCTACTTCTAATAAGCCTTATCAACCTTTCTCTACCTCTCTCGATTACCATCTTTAAGAGTCACGTGTCAATATAACAAGCAACCATTAATAAATTTTCACACTTAAAACAAGAATAATCAGAATATTGCATCAATGCTTGTTCTTGCCATAGTTGCCGGCCATCATCAAATGCTTATCTCTTCTCGTGAGATTGGTGCACTCAAACCCTAACGCCTCCCCCAACTCCCTTTGTATATAATTCGCCACCTCGTGGCTCGTCTTTCCCCCCGCGCACGTTAGCTGCTCTGGTACCATGTCGAGAATCCGGATACTGTACACCGGTCTTGTGCCATGAACAAAATCGGGTCCAACCACTTTCGACCGGTCGTCGTCGTTCCGTAAAACATGCCCACCTCCGTGTCGATCCCGACCGGCACGATCTCGTCAGCGAGCTCCGCAAAAAGGGAGCTGAACCGGAGCAGGTACGGCTCCCGGCACGTGGTCCCCTCGGGGCACACAAAAAGATCGCCCTCGGCCAGCAGTCGTTGCATCGTCTCGCGATCGTGCCTCCGGTCACGGGTGAGGCGCACGGTCTTGATCGGCGATATGATCTCCGTTGTCCGGCTCATACCGTAGGTGACGGCGGTGAGGGGCTTGCGGAGGGCACAGGCGAGGAAGGCTGGGTCGATGACGATGCGGTGGTTGCAGCGGGCTGCGTGGGTCCGGAGACACGGAGGTCCATGCCGGTCGCGGCACATAGGGGGATGATGAGGTGGCAGGGGAAAACAGAGCCGATGAAGAGACGCAAGATGGCAATGGGGATCCCTACGGGGAGCCATGTGAACATCCATAACATCGCGGCTGGCGTTGGCAGGAACGCCAGCCGGCCGTCGTGGAAAATTAGGGGTTTCGGATAACGGCTTCTTGGCATTTTTGCCACGTCGTCGTCTCCTGTTATAACATATGCTTCCTGTTTATATGTTCACAAAAAATATGCCTCATTTAGTTACGTCAAATATTTTAATTTATTTTTTGACTAATATAAATGGAGCGGGGATCACACTTTTATTATAATTTTAAATTAATTATTCTAGTTGGATGTGTTATACTATGACTTAATTATGAGTGGTAATATAATTACTAAAAGAGAATTAATCATTAGTTCTTGTCGGACAAAAATAGTAAAATGAGACGATATACCTTGCAGAGAGAGACGAATAAATGATCACACACACTAGACGATCCGATGCCGACATCGGGCATCTCGTCACCGAACAAGTCCTCGACAGCCCTATGCTAGACAAGCAAACCGGAGGGAGATACCAAACCGGTGAAGAAGTCACCAACGGTGCAGAGTTCGGTCCCGACAACCGAATCAACATCGAGATAGTCTTTCAAAAAGGCCTCCACCATAATTCTAGGCACAACGGTGAAGACCGCCTTAGTTCCGGCGGAATCCAACGCCTCGTAGGCGCGGAGATTGAGGTTTTCGAGGTAGAATTTCGGCAAGACCATTCTAGAAACGCTCTCCACGTCCCTCACCCTCACCCCGAAAAATGTGACGAAAATCATGACCCTCATCTCCATCAGCAAGAGTAGCAGAGCTTTGAGAATGCCGCCGCTCTCGAAGACGACGAGCATGAAGTAGGGGAAGAAGGAGGGCGATCGGACGAGGCAGCGATGGACTTCGTAGGCGATGGTCTGCGATTTCCGGCCGCGGCGGCGGAACTCGGAGAGGCTGGGGTGCATTGCAGGGTTGTACGTGTGCATTGCCATCTTTTTCTAGTGTCTGTGCTTTTTGGGATTGTACGCTTGTGTGACAATGTGTACACCAATTTATAGTGGTGATTTAAGGCAGCTAGCAAATTAGTTGTGACTATTTTATTTAGACACCAGCTACCATGTCCATTGACTTATTGTGTAAAAAATTAAGAGGTGATATTATTGTTTTATCACTAAATCTTACATGCATATATTGTATTAGATGACATTGGATATGGTAGACTATTTATAATATTATATACCATATAGTTTGGATTCGAGTACATTTCTTGGTCGCACGTATGCTTATATCGTGGAAATATATAAAAAAATATTTTTATAGGAGTTGCAAACATGCTTATTATTTTATACAGCAATATATTTAGTTTGATTTAAAATTATAATATTAAATGATAATATACCTAATAAAATGTTATTTTTTAATATTGATGGAGGAGTGGTCCGAATGTTGTGAGGGGACTCGAATATTGCACCTGCAGCCTGAGGCGTAGATGAGGGTCTTGAATTTGATATATGTGGTTAGATTTGCCGCCGACTTAGCGTGCTTAGTGGTGATGATGACAGTGGGCACTTCCAACAAAGGGAGCAACCGAGTGCCCACGGTTCGGAACCGCTGGTTACGATTTTGGAAATTGTTGAACTGGAATCGAACCACGTGGGTGTTTCACGGTTCCGGTTCCAGTTCTGAACCGGCGGTTTTTTACGATTTTTTATGGTTTCGAACCGCCGGTTTTTTTGCGGTTCCGGCTTGATTTCACAGTTTCCGGCGGTTTTTCGCAGTTCCGGCACAGTTTCAGTTCGAAAATTTTTGAACCTGAACCAAACCACGGTTCAAAAATCGACGGTTTCTATTTGGGTAAATTCTCACTGTTTCGTTTTTAACTGCCGGTTCGATAAATCTTGGGCAGGTCTAGATGGCGATCGTGGCGCTATAATTGATGAGAAGATGACCCATATATTGTGGAGGAAGTATATTGGGATATGAAGTGGCGTTTTGATTAATGAAATTGAAATTCATGATATAATTTTAAATGGATAATTCCCCGGTAAAATTGAAGTTTTTCTAAAACAAAATTTTTAAAAAATTTATAAATGAAAATGGAATAAAATAGATAAATACATAAATAAAATAAAACAATTAATCGAAAAAGAGATTAATGCATTTTTATTTTCTAGAAATTACTCAAAATCCTAGCAATATCCTAACCCAGCAGCAAATGGACGGCGGCGAGCTCCCCAATCCCGACGACTACTCCGCCGCCGCAACCCTAATCCCCTTCCCCCGCCCTCTCCCTCTCCTGCGAGGTCCAATCAAAGCCGGTCCTCTCGACGATCCCTCCTCTGGTCCATACCACCTCGCCTTCAAATCCGCCCGCGCCTGGGCCGCCGCGTATCGGAGCTGCCGCGCCCAAATCACCGCGCAATGCGAATCGGGTGCGCGGATCGGCTGCTCCATCTCCGCCTCTAGCAAATGCAAACCCCCGTGGTGGAGAGTAATTCTAGGCGTATACTCGAAACAGGATTTCAAGGAGAGGGAGAAGTGTGAGGAGATTGAGATGGAGGCGTGTTTCGCCGCTGCCAAGGAGAGATGCGGCGGCTTCGCGAAGCAGAAGTGTGAGCCGGCGTTCAGGAATGCGAGGATTGTGGCGACTGGATTTGATTCGAGCGTGGTGGATCGGAAGGGAGTTTCTCGGTTGATTTCAGTGGTTTGTTTTGCGGAGGAAAAGAGTTATGGGATTGGATTTTGGGGTGAATTTGGGCAGAAATGTGAGGTTACTAATATTAGAGGGGGGGATTTGTTGGGTTCCAATTGTGTGGATGTAGATGAGTATTTGGGAAAGAATTTAGTGTGAGATTTTCATCCTTTCTTCAACAAAATGGAGATGAGATTCTGCTGAAGAGGAGATTTTCAGGTAGTGCTCTTGAGCCCTACCATTTGTTGTCATGTGTTGATTTGTAAACTACTTTCTAATTAAAAATTTGGATTATATACATTGAATCATCAAGAAATAAGAAATTTGTAAGTTCATGGAAACCATGAGTTGTAGTTGGACAGACTATTCAAAAAATTCATGTTCTTATACACTTTGAATGATTGTTTATTGGTTATGTGGATATATCAAAACCCTCCATTTTCACCCGTCTTATGATTTGCATTACGAAAGGTCATATGGAGCTAGATATAAATTCATGCTGCAAGCTTATAGGAATGCTTATTACTCACTTTGTCCCACAAAAATGTGCACATTCAATCGTGGCACGAATTTTAATCGAAGTTAGGTAGTGTGTTTTTGTGAGTGGAGAAAGCAAAGAACCCCATTTGGTTGTTTTTATGTTAGTTAACAACCTAACGTAGATAATGGTGGATCACGTTTGGATTTTTTTGTAAATAAGTGCACAAAATGAGGCTAAATTATACTCCATCTGCCCCACAAAATAGTGTATATTCACTCTTCTTAGCTTTCCATTTTTATTGTTACATGAACATGCATTTGCATTCATATAAACTGCTGCCCATAGTGAGCTTAAAGGAACCTTTTGTGGTAGGTTGCATCTTTGCATGCATAGTGTATTTATAATACCCACCACATTTACTGTGCTCGAAGAAGAGGAGAGAATTCATTGCTACCTATTGATTATTATGATTATTAGGATGTCTGTACTCTGTAGTAGTCTACATTATGGGCTGACATGATCCGCCATCATCACCCTTTGTTTTAACACCTTATTACAATTTCAACAGTGTTGATACTTGTTTTCTAACTGAAACTTGCAGCTACTGTACTTAGGATACAGTTGTAGCTACGTGATACTTGATACTAAGTTTGATGGTTCACTTCAAAGTTTCTCCACATATAAACTTCTGTATCTTTTGGAATTCTTCCTGATCTACAAAGATGATCATTGCTATAGAGAGAACAGGAGATTCCTGTGATTTAGAGCTCTCGTAGCGAAGGTCTATATCTTCTTCAATATTCTTGCTTTTGGTATCACTAACTTGTAAATTAGAATCTCTGAAATGTTGTAGATAACATATTAACATAATTTCCAGTAGTAAATGTCTTGTAAATCAGAGTAATGTAAATATGGAAATTGTTAAAAAAGTTCTTCGGCTATGTCTTGCTCAAATTACTGGTGCACTTTGTTAATTTATTCTTAGGAAATTTGCTGATGTAATTAATTTGAGTTTGTGGCAATGGGGGATTTGTGTTGCATTTCTTGCGTTTTCAATTTTCTCTATTTTATTTCATATTGTTATGAATTTCAATATCAGAGTGATTTGGAATAAAAATAGTTTCTTAAATTTCATATTAAGGGATAAATAATCAGGTTTTTCTATTCAATTAAAATAAACAGTTTAATCAGTTTATATTAGCCAAATACTAGTAGTAATATTTTGAATAAATAATAGTGTACTCTATTTTCCTTTTGTTTAAAACCTCCAATCTAAGGAATTCAAAAATCAAAATGTCATGCATGGCTGATTTGATTAAAATCTTTTAGCAACCCCTCCATAATTTCTTATTGTGCTTATAATAAAAAAAATGTCATTAATGAATTATCTAACTATAGTATACAAGTTTTATTCCAGTTTTATTATTTGTTTCACATTTCGCACCATATGAATGATGAATCTGATATGAATAAAAAATGACGTAATTAATTCTCATTTAGTTCTTATTTTGCTCCTAACTTATATATTGTCACAAGCGGAATTCCGTACCATAGAATAAACAATCACCAAACTATTGTCGCATTATAAACGAATTTTAAAATTAAAATAAATCAATAATTCAGTAATTTATAAATGAATTTTAAGATTAGAATCGGTGAAACATTATATCAGCTCTCCAATTTGAAATAAGAATGGAATCCAATTTGAAATAAGATTGGAATCAATCTCATAAAAATACAACTGCAGACGAATTTTTTATATTATTAGAACTATATTTTTATTTTTTTGACTGCGTTTTTTCCACTTAATTAATAGAGCGAAAGTTATCGGACTCTCCTTTCGCTGTGTTTTCATCTCTCCTCTCTCTCTCTCTGATCGCCGGCTCTCGATTCCTCCACCGCGCTCTCCGCCGGCGAGATCTCCGATCAGGTATTCGGAATCAGGATTTCCTGATTAAAATTGTGTTGTTGGATTATTGGAGTAGCGAATCTTCCTTTTCCTTTGATTCAAGTTTGGGTTTTATGTGTTCACTCGCGAGATTGATTTATGCTGAATCACTGTGATTCTACCTTCTCCATAGGCGGATCTTGATTGGTTATGTCATATTTTGCAAACTGAGATCGAGTGCATGTGCGAGTTCGCGCAGTCAACACTGAATTTCGGATTTCAGAATTTCAGTTATCATCTGCTGTCTGTCTGTGAACTGATTTAGTTTAGGTTACGGAGGGTTTGATGAATTTAGATTTGCAGAGAGAAAAGGATGCAGCTTTGACAGAATTTGGCCGTGTATAATTGTGTTTTAGTTGTTAGATTACTAGTGAGAGGTTGTCCTAGGAAAATACAGATGTACATTGTTCTTGTTGATGCACTTCTTTTAGCTCACGAGATCCTTTGTTTCGAATAGTGTTCCATTGAATTCACTTGCATCGCCACACAATCCATTTGTACTTGATAGCATCATAAATCTACATTTGGCATGTTTTGATGATTGTTTTAAGCTAAAATTTTCCATTACTGCAACATTACTTAGTCATCTTTGCCTGTAATTTTGTGGAAAAGAGAGCACGTTCGTTCCTCACTTTCCGAGTTGCAGAATGGGCATGCCGGACAGGCTAGAAAGTCTTACTTATTTAGGTCTAGTTATGAGTTTGGTGGAGTGGCCCAGACAGCTAGCTAGGCTACATACAATTACTGAAGAACAGAGATCTATCTCTCGAAAATTGATCAATACAATGGATTCCTGTCTTAAATATCTTAGTTTCTTTGGACTATGTTGAATTTTTGCATCTTATTAGATAAAAGTAAATATGCACTTGCTTTTGGTTTTTATGTTCAGGCAATAGGTCTTGATTTGAATATTCTAAGAAATCCATTTAGGTGGTTGCTTTAGGTCATAAGGTTGCTTTGCCGGTCTGGCGGGCTCAATGCATAGAATTGTAAACTTTGCATGTTTTCTGACATTGTTAAAGATTGGAGTATCATGCTGCAGTATGACCTCTTGCCCATATAGGAGCCCTCGCATTTCCCTTTTAACTTAAGTAACAAATCATTTTGTTCTTATCCAACTTTATAGGTCTTTGACTTATGTGACTTTATTTTCAAGGGAATCATAAAAAAACTGAATCTGCTACTCCAGCTTCTCTCATCATTTAATATATACAGATATGTACATGTATATTATATTCTGTTTCTTACGCATTTTGTGACTTGTGCCTCCTTGCTTACAGAAATTCAGCCATTTCCATAGTGTTCAAGCTAAATCTTTATGGGGCCCGAAAATCCTAATCGTCCAAACTATCCATTAAGACCAGCTGCAACACCCTTTGCTTCTCAGCAATCTTCAACACCTTTCTCATCGACTGGTCCTGCTGTTGGATCAGAAGCACCCGTCTTTAGGCCTGGGCCTCCTGCAGCCTCAAACTTTCAAGCACCTCCCTTTGCTGGGGGACCTTTGGTTGGAACGGAGGTCCCTGCCTTTAGACCCCCTCCATCAATTAGACCTGGTGAAGTGGTCCGCCCACCTCCTCCACCATCTTATGGCCCACCTACCTCAGGATTTCAGAGATTCCCAAACCCCCCCGTGTCGTCAGCTGGTCAAGTACTACCTCCTCACATCTCTCTTACAGGTCAGCCTGTTATAGCTCCACCAACCAGACCTCCTCCAGGTCCTGCTTCTCCTTTTTCACATCCCCAGCCACCTTTGGTATCCATGGGATCTCCACCTCAAAGCATAAAAACTGGACAACCTAACCCAAATATCCCGCCTCCTGCAGATCAACGCTTCTCAACTCCCATTCTCAGGCCAAGTTCCCAGCCTTCTTCTCCACCAACTGGGACATCTTATCCAGCTGGCAGGGGTACCTATCCAGGGTATGCCAACATGCAACCAAATTCTGTTTCCCAAGCTCCACCTATGCCGCCTGCCTCCTTTCAAATGCAACAAGGAGGTTATGGTCCACCTATGCAGTCATCCTTTCCTTTACAACGGGGCTATGCTCCACAAGCACCTCCAACATCTCTTCTAGCTCAACAAAGAGGTTATGCTCCTGTTCCACCTGTTTCAACTTCATCTGGCCTCTATTCAGGGAACCAGTTCCAGCAACATGGCATTGCACCTGCTCAACAGGGTTTGGCTGAAGATTTTAGTTCGCTCTCTCTTGGATCAGTACCAGGATCTTATGATGCAGGACTTGATATCACAGCCTTACCAAGGCCATTAGACGGTGATGTGGAACCTAAGTCTTATGCTGATATGTACCCAATGAATTGTGATTCTAGATTCTTGCGACTAACAACAAGTGGCATACCAAACTCTCAATCATTGGCATCACGATGGCATTTGTCTATTGGGGCTGTTGTTTGCCCTCTAGCAGAAACTCCTCCCGGGGTTAGTCTTTATTAAGAAGTTGATTTCACACATATGTAGATTGCAATCTACAATCTATTTGTTTTAATTGTAACTTTAATTTACTTCCAGGAGGAAGTTCCAATTGTTAATTTTGCCACAACAGGAATCATTAGATGTAGAAGGTGCCGTACTTATGTGAACCCGTATGTCGCGTTCACTGACAATGGAAGAAAGTGGAGATGCAATATATGCTCATTGCTAAATGATGGTAAATCGTTCCCAAACTTTACTTAGTCTTAAATTGTATGTATAATTATATATGTATATCCATATCCAATTTTGATGTTTTCTTTTAATCACAAAAATTGAGAAGATTTCTGCTATAGCTAGTTGCTAGTGTTTTGCTATTGTATTCACTGACTATAAATTTTCTGTTAATAGGTTCTTAAAACTATCCCTTTTGTATAAGACCACCTTGCTAAATAAATGATTTAGTAAACCTTTCTATTGATGCTTTTCAAAGGTTCATTTTTTCCTCGATGATGGGTTGTAAACTTAAAATTAACAAATTCAAACAGTTTCTGTTTTTACTTAATCTATTTTAGTGGGTTTCTTTTCATTTTGCATTGGATATTCTTTAATTGTTGGTTTACAACTATGGCATGATTTAACAGTCAATCTGGAGGAATCAATTGTTGATTTAATGCCATATCTGCCTTGTTAATCTAGGATTACTAAAAAGTCTGAAAAATTTAGAAGCAATCAGGGAAATTTATTTAGGTCCTTTTATTTTTATCATTTCAAAAGGTTCTGCACTGTTTACCAGTAGCTTCTTATGCAGTTCCAAGTGATTATTTTGCCCACGTGGATGCTAGTGGAAGAAGAGTTGATTTGGATCAAAGGCCTGAACTTATAAAGGGTAGTGTTGAGTTTATTGCTCCAGCTGAGTACATGGTCCGCCCTCCAATGCCACCACTCTATTTTTTCCTCATCGATGTATCAATATCTGCTGTTAAAAGCGGAATGCTTGAGGTAACTTTTTTATACTGAATTTTAATCCACTAAAATGTTGTTTTTAATTGAAGTACAACTCACTGTATAGTTAACAGGACTACTAATATGTTACTTTTATGTAAGAGCTAATATCAATTTCCTGTAATCCTGCATTGGAACTCAAGACAGATTCTATGCTATGTTTGTCTTTTATCCATAATTAATGCATTTGGTAGGAGTGAAAGTAGGCTTGGATCTGACTGTATTCTCAACGTAAAATTTCTGGTTTGAGATTCAGCTACTCTGCATGTGCGAGTTATATATTGAATCTACTGTTCCTATACTAATGTCTGAATTCTCTCATAATAATATTGTAGGGGTTCATTTATCCTAATGTTTAGTTAATAGGGTGGTACTTTTATAGGTGCTTTTAGCTAAACAGTTTAATGGGTGATATGACACAATTTATTTGGAAGCTTATTCCATTTTCCTTTTTAGAGTACTTATTCAGTTTTAATACCTATATTATTTCCATATCATGTAATTTCTGAGTCATCCTGTCATCTTATGTTTTCTCATGCAAACTGGTTGAAGAAATATTTTCTTTCTTCCAGAACAATAAAGCATTGACTACTACTATATCCCAATTATTTGTCAGTTCTTCTATTAATTAAATTAATGCTAATAATAAATTTCAGGTTATGTCACAGACTATTAAGTCTTGCCTGGACAGCTTACCTGGTTCAACACGAACACAGATTGGCTTTATAACTTATGATAGCACCATACATTTTTATAACATGAAGGTAAATTGTTACACATAGAAGTTATTTATGAAGTTTTTTCTAGCTTAACATAATGTTGGTGGCTTTCTCTTGCATCAGTCATCATTGGCACAGCCTCAGATGATGGTTGTCTCGGATTTGGATGATATATTTGTTCCATTGCCAGATGATCTTCTAGTCAACTTGTCAGAATCTAGGAGTGTGGTGGAGGCATTTCTTGATAGCTTGCCCTCCATGTTCCAGGAGAACATGAATGTTGAATCCGCATTTGGTCCAGCTCTCAAAGCTGCATTCTTGGTTATGGTGCGTCTCCCTCTGTAACTTGCACCATTTAAACATTGATTTTAACTATTGAGTATGAACTTTATTTTGAAATAACCATTGATGGTTCGTGTTACTAATCTTCAGTTTTCTGTTAAGGGTTGTACTTTCGGAAACTGTTCTCCTTTAGCCTAGACTAACGAGCTTTTCTTTCAATTGTCAGAGCCAACTTGGCGGTAAATTGTTAATCTTCCAGAATAGTCTACCATCTCTGGGTGCTGGCCTCCTGAAGCTGCGTGGGGATGATATTCGAGTTTATGGGACTGATAAAGAGCATACTTTACGATTACCTGAAGATCCATTTTATAAACAGATGGCTGCTGATTTTACTAAGTATCAGATAGCTGTAAATGTATATGCATTCAGTGATAAGTACACGGATATAGCAACTTTGGGTATGTTATACTGTCCTTCAACCTTTTGTTTTAGTTGGAACTGTCAATGGTTTTTGACTTGTAGGCCTTGACATAACCGAGGCCTTGACTTGTTAAATGATAATTAGATTTCACTTTAATTCTGCCATCGTTGATGCTTCCTAGGAACACTGGCAAAGTATACTGGCGGTCAGGTGTATTATTATCCGAATTTCCAGGCTAGTATCCATAAAGAAAAGTTGAAACATGAGCTAACCAGAGATCTTACCAGAGAAACTGCGTGGGAAGCGGTCATGAGGATAAGATGTGGAAAAGGTAGATACTTTTAAGTCACATGTTGATGAAATCTAGTTGTTAAGAAGTCTATGTCTCTCTCTCTCTCTCTCATACACACACACGCACTCTCACACTCACCTGCAGATAATTTAAGTATTGTTGGATACACTTCTGATGCTGGAAGCTTGTGTTTTTTTTTGTTCTCTGTCTGTAGGAGTACGGTTTACATCTTATCATGGAAATTTTATGCTAAGATCCACAGACTTACTCGCACTCCCTGCTGTTGACTGTGATAAGGCTTATGCTGCACAGTTGTCTCTTGAAGAGACACTGTTGACTACTCAGACTGTGTACTTTCAAGTTGCACTATTGTATCCTTATCTAACCCTTTTTTTGTGTAACTATCTATTTGATCATATCTTGCAAGTTAGTACATATAACTGTCAGATTCTTTGTTCTAATAACATGAAAGGCAAATTTCTCTTCTTTTGGGAGAACTACTGACATTCTATTATCACGTCTTTTGTCTTTTCATGTCATTAACTAGCCATCTAGGTTATAGGAATCTTTAGGGCCATCCTCATTACCTTCAATTGGAGATTTTAGAATACTAAAAGCCTTAACCATTTATAAGATACACATCATCTTCTGGCGAACGGCGTATCAGAGTACACACTGCAGCTGCTCCAGTTGTTACAGATCTAGGAGAGATGTACCGCCTAGCTGACACTGGAGCAATTATTTCTCTGTTCTCCAGGCTAGGTAAGGATCATTTTTTATCATATAAAATTGACAACAAAAATTTTGTTCTTTTTACAAATCTAAATCGATAAATTCGCGAGCCTGCCCCACTCTCAACCTCTTTCCCCTCAATCGGAAGGAAACAAAATAGATAAGATATAAGTGTATAATTATGTTCTTTTATAATGCCCATGCAACATTGGTCCCAATTTAACATGATTAATCTGCAGCAATTGAAAAGACTTTGACATCCAAGCTGGAAGAAGCTCGGACTAGTGTTCAACATCGTATTGTCAAAGCTCTAAGGGAATACCGAAATCTTTATGCTGTTCAACATCGCTTATCAGGAAGGATGATCTACCCCGAGTCACTAAAATTCTTACCATTGTATGGACTAGCATTGTGTAAATCACTACCCCTCCGCGGTGGGTATTCCGATGTGCAGCTTGATGAGCGCAGTGCAGCTGCATACACCATGATGGCTTTACCTGTTAAAAGTTTGCTGAAACTTCTGTATCCCAACCTGGTTCGTGTGGATGAGTGTCTTGTAAAAGTAAGTTTATTGCATTCTTGTTTCTTTTGTTGGAGTATGATTTGGTGTGCATCTTACCTATTCCCTATGTCTCCTCAGAATGAAGAATTTGACTCCAAAAAGAGGCTTCCACTAACCGTAGAGAGCTTAGACACCAGAGGTCTCTATATCTTTGATGATGGTTTCCGGTTTGTCATATGGTTTGGCAAAGCACTTTCACCTGACATAACTAAGAATTTGGTTGGGGAAGATTTTGCCACGGACTTCTCAAAGGTGAACTTCATTGACCATTTTATATAACTTCTCACAACTTTCATTCTGCAACTATTTTATACGCAAAGTAATAAGATAATCATGTTCTTTGCAGTTTGTCTTTTAAATAAAAACGATTAAACAGGAATAAATAATGTAGGTATCATATAAGCATGCACACACTATGCGTCGTCTTTGTGTTTAAGTTTTCCCATGTGTGCACTTTTCAAACTGTTTTGGCATATATATAATTTAGTTTAAAATTTGTTTTGTATTTATTAGTTTATTTTAGTTTTATTCCGAAGTACTAAATTTATTTGTATGTTATATTCACCATAACAGCAATGTGTAAAATTTCTTTAATTTTGTATTGGGTGGGACAATACCTGAAGTGTTTCTAGCCGATAGTTTGACCATCACTCACAATTGTTTTAAGTTTTAATAATGCAATTTTCTTTGACTACATTGACACGCATCAATTAGGATGTTAGTTTATTGTTTCATATCTCTGTAGCTGGTTATAATTTTTTTTTTTTATGTTAAATCATACTAGTCTTTCGGTATTTTCTTTGAAGTAACTCTTGTTTTGCCTTTGTATCCTGTCGTAAGATGTTTTCTTCTTCATCTGTGGATCCAGGTTAGCCTCTCCCAAAGAGACAACCCCGTGTCTAGAAAGATCATGGAGATTCTTAATCAATGTAGGAAGAGCGATCCGTCATATTTTCAGCTATGCCATCTTGTGAGGCAGGGTGATCAACCTAGAGAAGGCTTCTTCCTACTTACAAGTCTTGTCGAGGACCAGATTGGTGGTGCCAATGGTTATGCTGACTGGATGGTGCTGCTTTTTAAGCAAGTCCAACAAAATGCATAATAATCGGGTAATGATCTTACAATAAAACCCCAAAATTCGCACGATGGCTAAGAGAAATACTCTCTCCCTCTCCCTCTCTCTGATGTTGTGACTGTCCAGGAATATGATATTACGGGCATGTGAGAGTTTCGAAGCAGACAGCAGCTCGCCCCTCAGATTCCATACGGTTAAATTCATGAAGGCGAATAAAAAGAAGAGGAGATCTAGATTTCGAGATGAAATATTCAGGAGTAGCAGCTAGCTAGCGGATCGGCCTTTGCTCGTGGTGTTTATAGTTCTGGAAAATGCAAGAGATGATCCACTAGTTATTCTATATTCATCCTCTGTTTGGTTGGAACTGGTTTTTTGGGTTTATAGATTTTTACTTTTTTTGGTGTAATTTCATTCCATTTTAAATTTGCAATACCGGATTTAGAGATGTGTATTTAGATTATAAATATATGTATTCAACAGTATTCTTTAAGCATTTTGGTTGTATTTGGGATTAATCTTTTGCCTCGTCTAATGTTATATGAGAGTTGAGACAATTTTCATTTTGCTGGCATACCAACTTAAAATATGTCAACGAAATTCTCTCTCGATATATACATATCTATTTAAATGGATCAAAATGAGTGATGAATATTCTTGATATGTGAGAACACAACCACGAGTAGAATTCATCTCTAAAGTCAACCTCTCAAAGTAGTACTCCTGGAGTATAATATTAGTCAAATTCTGCCATGAAAACCTATGAATTCAAATAATTCAAGTGGAATTCATCTCTAAAGCCATAAAAAGTTAAAAACCTATGAATTTGAATAATTTTATCTAAATTAAATTCTAATGTGACATCCAAAAAAATTCTATGAATACGAATAACCCATAAATTTTAGATAAGTACTACATCTCGACAGAAATAAATTTTGACATTAAGCCATAGTTTCAACTTTCAAGTGTGAAATGAAAGAGATGAAGTAGTACCTATATATTCTTGGGGAAAATGAGTTGATGTAGGAAGAGGAAACGAGGAAACTTCGGCGGCTGCGAAAACACACTCTTGACTTTCTTTACTCAAATTAGTGTGAACGAAACCTTCATACAATTTCTTCTTTCACACCTCTCTCTCCAAATATGCAGCTATATAAATGAAGTCTTTCTTGTTTACTTTTTACGACGGCAGTCTCTTAGTATCCAAAGCTTCCGAAAAATGGCGAGCTGCTTGCGTTCTCATATATGATATGCCCCTCTCTCACAGTGAGCAGATAGATACATTGATGAGGGACATATATATATGACAATGCAAGCAACCCGCCATTTCCGATGAAGCTAATTAGTGTGTTGCCCTATCCCAATGAGATGCAAGCAACTGCGTCTTATTGCAAACCATCACGCGGTTTAAGCTAGTATGGAGGTATTTTAAAATTTTTTAGTTTATCTTAGAAAATTGAAATTTATACGGATATCATTTAGATCGTTTTAGGTCATCTTTTCAGCATTATAATCTTTAGTTCTAACTTGTAAGTAGTCGAGAATTCGTCTTTAATCATGGAGTATTATGTTTGCAATTTCTCATAGTTCACTTGAAATTGATTTGGAAGTTTTTAGAGGTTGATTTATTCTTTTTCTTATGTCAAAATTTTTGCAAGAGATGTCATCAAAATGTTGCAGTGGTATTATTTGTCCTAAATGGCTAAATGTATTTAAATTATGAAGGTGCCAAAAATTAGGGCATAGAGTAATTTTAAAAGTATTCCACTGATTTTTATTGGGTTTGTACAGTTTTAAAAAGAATCGATCTGTCATAAAGTAAATAAAAATAATTGTTATTTGTGATACTCTTTCATGAATTCAAAGCCTTCCACCTGAATTAGAGGAATGTAACAATTATCATGATTGACATATTAAAATAGGTCGACATATCCTCCAAATTAATAATTGATGATGAAAAGAAGAAAAAAAAACAAGAATCTAGCATGACAACATGAGACAGAGACCCAACAATAATATTCTAAAAGAAGTAAAAAAAATATAGTTATGTTTGTTGAGGTATAGACACAAAATAAGAAGAATCTCTGTCTGTATATATATATGTATGTATGTCTCCGGAGAGGAAGGAGTGATGCTGTCAGAGCATGACCTAATTTGGGACAAGAACAATTTCTTCTTGCTAGAAAAAATTATCAAACTATCCCAACATAGATCATGCTGGCAGCTTCACTTGTTCCTCTCTTAGATCTCCAAATTCAAATCAAGAAGAAATAAGCTATTTATAAGAGGATGAGAGAAGAAGAATGGAGAATTTGTGTTTAATGTTGAGAGAGGTAAGGGTATTTATAGGAGGAGAAATGATGAAGGAGACAAACTCACATTTCTTCAACAGTAAATTTAAGGCCTAGTCATGTGGGAAGCTATTAAAGGAGTCATAAAGAAAAGGAAATATTTATAGCTAACTACCTTTATTTATAGTACCTATATAAAAGTATTGAGAGAGGGGGCTTCTGTTGTGTAATCATCAGAATAATAAAAATAGAATGCAAAGGTAGGGTTTTGGTCAACTCTATGACACTTCAGGTCTGTTAAAGGGCAGAGAAGGATAAACTCAAATCAATTCATTTTTGACACATATCAAACACATGTATACGTGAACGTGATCAAATGAAAACTCTAAATATTGTAGAAACTCAAAATTATGATCTGGACCATTGAAAAATGTCAACAAATCACAAAAAAGCATCAACAGAAAAATATCAACAGAATTTCAACGGTAGTCAATGATTGATACTGTGTTGATATTGTGGTGACACTGTGTTAACATTAAAATCTTGAAATTGTGTTGATATTGTGTTGACACTGTGTTAAAGCTGTGTTGAGGAGTTTTGAGTTTGTATAATATATAAGTTTGCATTTTATCACTACCCTATATATATATATTACATCTATGTGTATTTTTTCATGGAGTGGTCAATTTTACTTGATTATTTTTCTTGTTTCATGGTTAAAATTTGAAATCAAGATATACTAGTTGTATTTATTCACCAAGATGTTTTATAAAAGAGTGAACTTCAAAAATGGTCCCTGGACTATGGATTTATCTCGAAAATAGTCATTGGACTTTAAAAATATCATCAGTAGTCCCTGAACTAAGGGTTAATATCAAAAACGGTCCTTTTGCACTGTTTCGAGACGAAAATGCCCTTTTGAAGGGTTTTGGGGGGTTTGGGCAATTTGATCTTTTTACACTTTTAACATTTTAAATCTGATATTATTTCAGTTATGTACTAAATCTGATATTATTTTAAAATTATCATTCTTCGCTTTTGTCATCCCTCACTTTGTTTCTTTATTTCAATATTAGATTTAATTCATAAAATTATATTTTAAATTTTAATTTATCAAAATTTTTTTTTAATTAAACTATTAATTCATGGACACTATAAATATTGATTAAAACTATTAATTTTTGTTATTTAATATAATATTCAATTGAATTGAAGAAGTACAGAAAAATAATATTAATCACGATGGAAAAATAAGAGTTATTCTATTTAGCCTTCGTTCGGTTGTTATAATTGCTTGTGATTGAATATTATAAAGTTGACTAAAAATTTTATATAGGATTATTTTTGTTGAAATTTTCTAGTCATTTTGATTGTTTTCAAATTAATAAACGAAAATTATATTAGTCTTGCATTAGATGCATATTTATTTCAGAATAAATCGTGTTATATGATCTATTTATGATTAAAGCTATTAAATATTGATTAAAACTAAGGCGTTGTCATATCTTATTGATTAAATATTAGACTCTATCAAATATTGATTATGACTATTAATTTTTGTTATTTATTAATTTTTATAATTAAAAAAATTTATTGATATTTAAAAACTGAAATTTAAAATTTAATTTTGTAAAATTAAATCTAATATTGAAATAAAGAAACAAAGTGAAGGATGATAAAAGGGAAGAAGAATGATAATTTTAAAATAATATCAGATTCAGTACATGACTGAAATAATATCAAATTTAAAATGTTAATACAAATCTATAGTACTCCACTACTATAAAAAATGGAGAATATTTGAAACTAATGCATAAAGGGATAGCTAGTATAGAATATAGATCATTGTTTTTAAACATGATGAAAATAAAAATGAAAAAAAGAGAAGAAATTTGACTGGCTTCAAACAAGACAGGTTGTAGATATAAGAGAAGGGGACCAGAGATAAATGGTCAAAGACACTTGTATAGCAACTGTTGTAAAATCAACAGAATAACATGATTAAATTGAAATTAGTACTACATGACAAAATACTTCAGCTATTATAGCCTTAATTAAAATGCCACTACCGTATTTTTATAGCTGCAGTCTTGAGCACAGATAGCCCTATGCCTAGACTGATTTGTCATCACTTCTTAGTTCAATAAAAAGAGTACTATTCTACTAGTATTAATTTTTTTTTAAAATATGCTTAACAAGAGATTCAACTTTCAAGCATGAAATATTAGAAATATATGTTCAAATATGATACGGTTTTGATTCTACAATGTGTGTTTTAAACGAATTTGTTTTGTGTCTATTTAGGAGGGGAGAAGATCTTTTTATCTTGAATAATTGTTGGACTATTCCTATTTAAAAAAAGAATAGATAGATAGATAGATAGTATTAGTAGTAGTAGTAGTAGTAGTAGTGTAGCAAATAGTAACCCTAGATAATAACAGCATAGTATAGAGGTAGAGTGGTCCAATGGCTAACAAACCTACACATAAAATGAACCTGAAAAGAGGAAGACTGATGAAGATGAAGCAGAAAGAAGACTTGCTTTTTTATTTACAAAATAATCTTTTTTTGAATTTCTTCTTGATAACAGTATTTATGTCTGTTTATGCTGCATGCCTCATTTATTTTATTGACATTGCCAGCTAAGTTTGAGCCCCTCTTTTCTCACACATTTTGACAGTGAATGAAGAGAGACATCAAATGAGGAGTCATAAACAAAAATCAGAAAATAGGACTACCTAAAAATACTAAATTGGAGAAAGATGAATTCAAGCATTCAAGTAAGTAGTCACCATCTGCAAATCTAATAAAGACCACTTGATACATGATAGGAATGAAATGCATATATGAGTATGATTCTTTGCCATTATTTTTTCAATAATCATAGATTTTCTTTTCTTTTACAATGTTTTTTAACTTATAAAGATAGTCTTATATATCAAGTTGTAAAATGATGTGAAAAATGGATTAAGTGTAGGAGATGACAGTGTTTTCCTAGCTGAAATGGTACAACTGTGCATGAAATAGGATTATTAATTGTAAAATGTAATTTTAGCATTCAACAATCCGTTGTCGTCCAGCGGTTAGGATATCTGGCTTTCACCCAGGAGACCCGGGTTTGATTCCCGGCAACGGAATTTTTTCGATTTCACCGTTTTCGACTAATAAATACAATTACACTCATCAGAATTGCGAACATAACAGAAGTTACAGAATAATCAGAACCGTGATTTTTCTTACCATTTGCCCAAATATTATTTATAGAATAATTTGCATTGAGCAGGCAGATAGAAATGACAAAAAAAGGGGGAAAATTACACCCTCACAAGTTAAGATATATATATATATATGCACTGTTCATTTACACTCATTTCACAACAAAAAATGGAGCATGACTAAGATGGTGGGGTCTCTCCTTCATTGTTAATAAGATTAACAGAGACTTACAATCCGTGCAAACACACACATATATATCTGTACAAGATAATTTTACAGTGTCAAAAACCATCCCTCCACAATCTTGCTGTTGCAATCCACCTGCAGCACCCCCCGAGCCCCGACCACGCGTATTCTGCCACGTATCCGAGGTTGAGCTCTCGTTCGTCCTTGCAACACACTGGCGCAGCTGGCATTGTCATCTCGGTTAGTTTCTTCCTCTGTCAAAGTCATTCCAAGAGACCTGATCTGCCTGTGAACGAAAGGAGGATTCGACCACCATTCGCACTTGCTCTCATCAGCCATGGTTAATTAAGGATCTCAAGCGATCGTCTGGTAGCGTCCACGAAAGAAGGTGGCCTCCCGCATCCCCACTCAGTAACTGTTTTTGGTCGCTCGAAAGGTGAAGAGCCGTGACTGGGAATTTGTGGGACTTAAGCACCTTGTGTAGGATCAACCGATACTCGGGAAGTTTAGTTCCGAGTCCCAGGCCAGCTCTAGGGCTGGTGTTTTGTTTGGCTTTGCTCGACTCCTCGCTCGAAGAGTGAACCATCTTCCACACTTTGACTGCGCCACTTTGGTGACCGGATGCATACCACTGTGTATCGTGACAGTCTGAGAAAGTGCTACCTGTGAGGGAGAGGATGGAATCCGATGGGAGTTGTGATGTGTTCACCACTGCAAGGCAATCACCGTTGATGCTCCAAACAGCGAGTATCACGCCTGCTGCAGTCAAAATTTCTCCCGTCAGGTCATTCACGTAGATTGCTGATATCGGTGAAGGGAATTCAGGCAGCTGCCTCACGAAAACCAAAGAGCTCAGATCCCATATTATTACTGAGCAGTCCTCAGAGCCACTCACAATCATCATGTAGGGCTGGCTAACATGAAGGCAGGTGATTTTACCGGTATGACCACAAAGAGCCTTGTCCAACTGCAGTTGTTGAACTGCACGAGGTCCATCTTTGCCGAGTCTCCAAACACAGACTAAGCCGTCGTCAGCCCCAGTAACCAAACTCTGACCATCATGGGTCGCACCAACACACTGGATCTGGCTGCCCCCGTGAAGATTTTCGTGGGTAGAAAGAAGCCTTTCTTGATCATATGTCACGAATCTCAAGCTCCGATCAGGAAAACCCCATGCGACATTTTTAGAATACGTTCTTGGTTTAAGCAAATTATTTGCACCAGCAATAAGAATCTTGTCGCCAAAATTCACAATTTGAGATATAGGAGACGAGCTCTTGCGAATCTCATGAGGAACAAGCAGCGGAGAATGCCGAAGTGGGTGAGGGTGATGCCTTCTATCTGTTCGTCTCTTGACGTGGGGCTTCTGGAAGAGTTGTTTTGGTGTTTGTCCAAAGTGATTAATCTGTGCTAGTATTGAAGCTTTCATAGCCGGATCTGCAACTGAATCAATGTCAACACTGCCTTCGTAAGTATAATGGTAGAAGACGTTAACAGCTTCCTCGGCAGCCTGGAAAACACATTACACGCATCATCAGTTAATACCATATAAATATGAATAGAACATGAATGAGCTAACAGCTGAAGTTTTAGACATGACGACAGGTGATGCATATAGCAAAGTGTGTATACTAATTAATGCCAGTATAATGCAAGGCCTTCATTCACATGCAAAGAATCCGAAAACCCTCTAGGACCAAAAAAAGGTTCAGGTCGACTCAATATGAAACTCACTATCCTATTCTTCTAATCCAGATCCCAGATCCCAGATCCATAAATAGGGAGTGTGGATAATACATGAAGGATAATTCATAATTTAATCGAAAAATAAATATAACCCCAGAATAGACAAGGTTGATCACATATATTACAAGACCTCTTTATGCTAAAGATATAACAATGACACCAGCATGATAAAAAAAAAGGAGGAAGTAAATGTAGGACTATCCAAAAAATACGGTCATAATAAACATAACAAGAGTAAGAAGGAACTGCCGGTGATTGAATAAGTTTAAATTTTTATTTAACATTATCATGGAGAATATTCTAGCACACTCACCTTCCCTCTCTGTTTGTATCCGAAAATAAGATCTATCCAGTGATGCAGATGCTCTGAAACATAATCAGACTCCAAAGCTTCCCTGTGCTTCTTGATAAACTCCCTAGCACTGCCATTGGCCCATGGTGGCAAGACAACATCACCAACCTGTAGAAAGATTATTCTCTGTCAGCAAACTCAGATATAACTAATACAGGAGAAAGGTCAAACTGGGGACAAACTTCTCCAACTTTTTAAAATACATCCACGCACCTTCTCTCCTGATTGTTTCTCACCCAAGTCAAGCTCGAATCTGTTCTCCAGAAATTCAGGCATGTAGAAGAACTCTGGAATTAGTTCCTTGACATCGGAAGTGTTGCCTTTCCCAGCAGCACTCAACCACGTATCCCGTATACTGTTGAAAAGACGATCAGCGTGATCAAATTGTCCACCCTGCAACTTTTGGTTCTCTGTACTGAAGGGAGGCAGGCGTAGGAGGTAGAAGAGAACAATCCCGGCGCTAGAATAATGAGAACCATAATGGAACTTGGGGACCTCTGGATCATCCCAGCTATCGTATCTGTACGTGACATGGGAGAGATAGAGAGAGAGTATATTATAAAAAACATATTTATGTTTCAAGAATGGAGACGAGGAGCGAGAAATGAAGATATAGGATGACAACAAGATCAGGGAGTAAAGAATTTATAAAAGCACTGCCAACCTCTTCCTGAATTCCTCTTCTCCTTCTAATGATTGGCATCCCATTGGTTTATCAAGTTTCCGGAAAGTTTTTGGATCTGAGAAATTAAGGGTTTCACTGTCATAATCTTCCAGCACCCAAGGAAACACAGGATACTGCGTAAGATCACTGTATCCACGGCCAGCTAGTGTGTTGAGATGCATGATGTACTGAAAATTGCTAATTTCTCCATTTTGCCATCTCTTGGAGAAGGACTTTGCCATAACCTTGAATAGACGGCTACCTTCACTGCTATCTTGTTTGGTTGAACCAGAGATTGTGGAATCTAACCTGTAAATTATATATCATGAATGTTAGCTCAAACTCTGTTATTGAGAAAATGGTAAACATAACAGAACCATAAAGAATAGATTATTAAATATCTATTTGCATAAAATAACCAACAAAAAACACTACATAAAAGTTGTTACAGATAAGCTTGGGAAAGAAACAAAAGGAAAAAGCTACAATGACCAAAATCTCCACAAAGTAGAAGCAAAATCATACTCCCTCCGTCCCAAGTTACTTGAGTCGTATTCCTTTTTGGATTGTCCCAAGTTACTTGAGTAATTTCTATTTTTTTGGCTAAAAACAAAACATTTAATCTCACCTACTTTACTATTTCTTTTACTTTACTCTCTCTTCTTTCTCTTACTTTACTCTCTCCTCTACTTTATTTAACTCACTAAACACAACTTTCTTAAATCTCGTGCCAAAAAGAAATGCCTCAAGTAACGTGGGATGGAGGGAGTATTAGCCAATATATACCAGGATAGTTTCAGACAGCCATATTAGCCAATACTCATATACCAGGAGTGTTTCAGACAGCCATATAAACAAGCATCATCCTAGTGAATACTTTTGTAGCATCAAGTGGGCATCGGAGCACTAATTTGTGAAAAAGAACATATCCAGCAAGATTTTCTTAAGGAAATCAAATCCAGAATTGTGTTTCTATCCCGACAGCCACCAATTCAGCAAAGAATAATCAGAAGCTGACACAAATAAAACTCAGAACTTTTTAAACATACTTGTAAGGCAGTGACAGTCATGATCCAACCTAAAATGGAACCTCTCTCCAAACATTCTCTGGTAGCTAAGAGTATCTGGTCACAACAAAGTATTGACATCTCCAGAAATAAAAGTTATAGCAAAAAGTTAAAGAACTGTTTAGACTATTTTTCTTAATTGTTGCCTGTAAGATCTTCAGAAAAACATCACTGTATACAAACATAATGGACCCCTAGCTAGCCAAATTAGTTATAGTAACAAAATCAACAGGCTGCCCATAGAAGCAGTAATGAAGCCAGGTCAAAAAGTAAAGTAAGGAGCCACTGAGACAGAAAAAGTTAATAACTTACATGCTGTTCCTAGGTAGATTCATGGCTACCAGATTTCTGAAAACTTCTTCTCGTTCTTTTTTGTGGAAAACCAATAGGTCATTGCAACCATCCATGCTGAAAATCTCAATGGCAACTGGCCGAAGCTGATAATCACGCTTTAGAAGCTCATGGACACTGTCAAGCTTCCACATATGCCAAAGATGAGGCACATTACCACTACTCCCCACTTTTTCCTTTCCCCAGGCACCACCATTGTATGCCCAGGCCTTAGCCCCAGCATAAGCTTTCACTGTAGAACTCCACGACAGAGTTGATTTGGATTGAGAATCCATGCAAATGGAAAAATCTTTCTTTACACCCAAAGCCTGATCAATGACAGAGAGGTCATCTTCGCTCTCTTTTTCGCATATACACCCAGAATCATCAACGTAAAAGTTCTCAATGACATACAGGGACAATTCTCCTATCAGAAATATGCCATCATGTTTGTCAAGGCCCACAACCCTTTCACAATTGTATTTATACTTGATCCTTTCTAATGGTTCGAGATATGGTCTGATCAAGTGTTCACCATTATCATTTAGTTCTTTATCTGATTTATCCTCTGCGACTCTGCCTTCATCAATTCTTGCAGAAGAAGATTGCCTTGGAGAGCCTAACTCAGACTTTCCAGGAACACTTTCAGCTCTTATAGTTGATCCAGCACTTGACTTGACACCAAATTCTGTAGCTGAATGCAGACTTGCTTCATTTATGCTACTATCACGATCATCGTTCCATCCGACCCCCGAAAAGGCTATATCCCTAGCATCTTCTGATTCTCTGAAAGTTGATGCATCATATAATTCAGAACTAAAAGATTCATCATTTGGCTTCGCAGTTAATAATCGTAAAAAAGAATCTGATTCAGTATCAGAGGCATGATCTCCATCTTCAATTTTCTCCTTGGACAGTTCTCCTTCCTCTAACAGAAATTGTGCATTCAGAACATTTTCAATTGTATCAATCTTTAGTTTACACCGTTCAAGCTTTTTCCGCATCCTATATGGGCCTTCAATGGGGCAAAGATACCACTCAGGCTCCTCCTCACTCATAGAAGATCTGCTGATCGGATATATTCCTCGCTCATGCACAAGTTGTTGGAGGTGAGTTTGCCACTCACTTTCGGCGTGAAGCACCCATCCATACTTATCCTGACGGATAACACGCAGCTCAGTAGCCATGGCATCACGAACCAATTCAAGTGCAATTCTCCGTTCATTCACCTGCTCCCAATGTTTATGCTCCACTTTTGATGTATCCCTTGTTTTTTTGGCCATATCTCTTTTACGACGACTATCCATGCCCTTTATCCTAACTCCAGGAAACTTTGCTGACCCTGTAATATATTGTACCCACATAATGGCAGCACACTGTTCCAACACTTTATTAACAATTGGCTGAGAATTATGAAACCAATCAAAAAATCCAGGTAAGTTTCCAGTCAAAAGCTTATCAAAACCACCATGCAAAACATCCAATGAAGATCCTTGGTTATGTTTAGAAACAAAAAACTCTTCAAGTGCGGCCCTTCGATGTATCAAAAGATACTTGAGAATATCAACAGCTGCATTTTGGACATTCTGCCTATGATCGTGGAGAAGGGATATTAAATTTATGCAAAGACAGCAGTTCAGATCCGTCTCAAGATTACTGGGACAAAATATTATTCTCCTGTGAGCAACCAGTAACTGCAACACAGTGAAAATGTCAACCCCTTCTTCCTCTGGTGATGGATACACAAACAATCTTTTCTTGGGCTCATTCAGCAGGCCCAGGCGCGAAAGAAGATCATCTTCCCCTATGGTGAGTAAGAACGATGGAAGGAAACAGAACAGTATCATGCGATTTGTATTCTTAAAGAGAGCATGTATGTAAGTATCAAGTTGTCTGCTTCCTCTCCCAATAGAAAGGAGCCTGCCAGTTGGAACTGTTTCTTCAATGCGTCCATCTTTATTTGCCAACTGCAACATGGATAACAGAAACTCCAGAGTCTTCAATACACTAGATGGCTGAGGAAAAGCTCCCATGTATACACGATCGACTATCATCCAGGACAGTGCATCCAGATTTAAGGACCACCTGGTCTTATCTAACTTCTTCTCATCTTCCTCATCATCACGCAAGAGACGTCTCTCAAGAAAGTTCATTACTCTAGCAAGGCATAAGCCCTGAAAAACTAAAACAGATTCAGCATCAGCATACTGAGGTACACTTTCCAGCACAGTTTCAACAACTGATGCAGCTTTCATTTGCTCAGTGAGAAAATCAGCAAGAACTTCTGCTACAAAATCTAATACTGCAGTGGCACCAGCAGAACATGGACCACCTCCATAACCACAATCATCAACTTCCAGCAGAAGCATCGGACTGATTGCTAACATGTTTGTATCAGGTTTAGTCTGATCAGAAGGCTTAAAATCTGGAGTGAGATAGGTATCATTCAATGATACATAAGAATCCATGGATCGAGCTGACTGGGATCTTCGATCAATTCGACTGGAACTCCCCAGCCAAGATGTCAAAGCTAAAACTGGAGAAGAAGAAGAGGTTGGCGAGATCATGGAATTAGCTTTTTCAGACATAATAGGAGATTCCAGCATAGTGGAAGACAAAGTACTATGCAAATCCTTTTGATGACTAGGATCTGATGTACTTTTTATATCATGAAAACTGAGCTCATTGCTGCCAGAAGTAGCATGGGAGGCCTGCTCAACTGCTTCAACATCAATGTTCCTCACTACTTGTGCATCTTCTTTCAGTGGCTGGTATTGTGTTTCCACAGTACCAATATCTGGTTTTTCACTAGCCACAATATTTGGGAAAACATGAATATCCTCTGAACTAGCACTAGCATTCCCATGGGCAAAGCTCCCTATGCTAATAGAGGTCTTTGCTGAAAGCTCATGTTCTTGAGGCAAGCTCGAAAAGGTATTGTGGGAGCTAGTGCCATCTTCTTCACCATCATTCAGATTCTTGTCTTCTGTTTTTACAGAAATTTTCTTGGCCATTCTCACAGCATGTGCAGCCCTGGATTAACAAACAGAAACATAGTTAGCCAAAAATAAAACAGGCACAGGCACGATAAGTTGATGAAATCAAATGCTGCATGCATCAAATGTAACATATATCTGCATATTATGGATTATGAATGAGGCTAGGCATGAAAATATGTCTGAGACCTGACACAGGAAAAATAGAGGTCGATGCAGATTTCAAGAAACTCCACACGTCTGCAGACAGCAGAAAAGGGAAGACACATTTTTGCAAGATCAACCATGAATCTGAGAACTGAAGTGGCAGCAGCAGGCGCTGATGCCTCTCCACCCATCAAGCGAGCAGCATAAGTTTTGTGCATGAGAGCTTCACCTTGGAGCTCCCCAGACATGTCCACATGTTCATCCGTGAGTTCTGCTACAAGGCTAGCACTAACATGAGAAATATTTCCGGTTTGATAGGCAAGTGTTGATTGCTTGCACAACCTATCAAATGTTGATTTTGCCATGGCAATAACAGATTCGAGAAGTTCTACAAATTTCAACTCTATGTAGCTACTGTCACTTGGCATGAGTGCGTGAAAGTCAAGCATGCGCACTTCTGGCAATCTCGGATATACAGGCTTCCCAAATATCAGACAAAACAAAATGTAATATATATCAGGAGAATCGTAGAAACTTGGGAGCACCCTTGCCAAACCTTGATAGCCTCCACTTGCCCGAAATTTAAGTGCAAATGTAGGAGATGATGTCAGACACACACCCAAAAGAGTCGTGATCCACCTCATGCTGGTAGGATGAACAGCCTCATCAAGAAAATAAGTGATTAATTTTGACGAAACCAATTTATGCCATTGCTCAAGTAACTCCTCTGAGTGAATTGTCACCTGAAGATCAATTAGCATCTCAAGTAACATATTTCTTACAATGATGTGCTTCCCCATTGCTTCTCGCATAATATGAACACGCGATGTTAGCTCAGGAGGATCGAATGTCATAATCACGAACCTCACAACTAGCTCCAATTCAGAAGGAAGAAACCCATCCTCCAAAATGACACCCAGCAGAACAACCAACTTTTCTAGCACTGGCACTTCAACATCGCCCCTCTGCAGGGTAACCAGCAAATGCTGAACAAGATTAATTCTACGAAGAATTGTCAGATTGTGATTTCTGTACCAATGCATGGAGACAAGATGCTCTAGAAATCCAAGTAAAGAAATTTGGATTGGGACTGGAGCTCTCACCCAAAGGGTCCAATCCAGCAACACATGCTCAACCATATCAGCATTAGACAGAACAATGCAATTAGATGTAACTGTCTGCATGTCTGTATTTTCCAACTCTGATATATGACTGAATGAATCTTTTGTTGCAGAAAAGTCATCAATATCCCCTGGAGACCCAACTGACGAAAATTCATCACGGAACTTTGATAAAGTAATATCATTAAAGCTGGACTCATTAATGGTGCCTGCTGGTGAGAGGTTGTTATGCACCGTTTCAATTTTTCTTGGTTCAGAGAATGAAGCCTCACATGCGGCAATTTGGAAAAAGATCTCAAGTGAATGCATGTCGAACAATGACATTTTGCGCTGAAGAAAAAGAGCTAGCAAGTGGTATCCTCGGTACTTCTGCATGTCTTTGACGTTCTGAGGGTTCTGATGAAGCGCACATGCAAGCAATGTCAACGACATGTGAAGCATGTCCCTTGTTTCAGCAGCTTCAACAAGTGCAAGTACAACGGACATGCCACCGATGGGGCGTATAGTATCACCAATGACACATTGCTTACAAACATAAATATCTCCAACAAGTCTGCCAAAGCGTGGTATCCCTGGAAGAAATCCATATAAATGTTTAAAACTTTAGCATAAAATGTTATAATCAAACAATTAGCAGAGCAGTACTATGGTATTATATGTGTATATTAGAAATGAGTAGACAAATTACGTCATCTTACGAATGAAATGAACTATATTAACTTACTCACCCCCTATAGGAGAAGCGGCAACTGAAAGAGGATCGACTAGATTGAGCATGGATAAGGTTCCAGATGCTCTGAACATTTCTGTACTCGTCCCATCAAATGCAAATATCAGTTTCTTGCCCCACAAATGCAGTGATAGGTTTCCTAATTTATCAGAATCCCAAACAATTCCACTTTGATCCACTTTAGTGACACCTTGTTTGCCAGCACTCTCAGGCTTTTGCTTGTTAGCAGTCAAAGGCAAGTCTGTGTCTAGAGAATCTAAAATAGCCATACTGCCCCCTCCACATGCCTGATTTGGAACAAATTGCAACAGGTTGCTATCCTGGAAAAGCCCTCTATATCCCCTTCCAAGAATGTACATAAAACATATGGAACCTGGTGAAAGTACCTCTTCAAATAGGTAGCAAGATCTGAGTTTCCATGACAAATCATTAACCTTGGCACAGGCGACTGGTGTCCCAATATTTACCTGTAGAGACTTACCCGCAGGAGAGGGAGAGTATCCAAGTTTCCCAGTGTGCCTCAGTTTTCCATTAACATATACATAAGCTACACTAGCTTGAAATAGCCCAGCCAAAGCATTTGGTTTGCTGTGCACAACTGCTAGGTGATGCCACCTACCCTCCTCCATTTCTAGCCCAGAAAAGGTCAAGGAGGAAGTGTTACTTGTCGCAAGGGTTATAAGTCCATCATCCTGCAAAAGTAATTCTGCATAAAAAGTATTTCCATTTTCAACAGACCCAACAGAGAATATTCGAAGAACTTGGGATCCAAGTTGCTGTCCTATTGATGAGCCGCGCCTTCTAGAATAATTAGCTTTAGGAGCTTCAGTCTCCCTAGCTGATGACTTCAGAAAATTTCGGAATTGAAACCAGCACACAAAAGAATAACCAGCAGCTGGAGGCCATGACCTTTCCCCTAATGGCACTTGTATGGAAGCATGTCCAGACTTGCTCATGTCCAACTCTACAAAAGGCGCAAGAGATACATCGTCTGAGCCCATATCTTCTAGAAGGATCAATCTCTCCATCATTTCAACAAGACAGCGACCAGAACTTTTCACTCTCATTTGAAATATATATCTGATAAGAATTCTAAGTTCTGGAACTGATAGCCTGTCAAAATTTTGCAACCATAGATTATTTTAGTTTGATATTCAATGAATCGCCTAACAGAAATACAGATGCATCCCTGCCCAAATTAGTCAGTGCCATTACCTGTAGGCACCAAGGACTTCAACAATCTTCAAAGAATGGGAAACTAAAGGAGAAGCACTAGAAATGAAGGGATAAATAGTCTCCAAAAGAAGTTGTACACAACCTAGCAGCAGAGGAACAAAAAATTATTATATGTGATCACTACAATCAGCCTAATAAACAAATTTAAACTTGACTTCGAAGATTCGCACCTACAGATGTGAGGTTTTCTTTATTGAAGGAGCTACCACAAGCAAGTTTTTCAATAAGGTTAAGCAATTCAAGTTGCACCTTTGGAGTGCACCGCAATAAGGCGCGTATGAGCACTCTGATAGCAGCAGCATTGTACACACGTTCCTTTTCAGGAATGAAGGAACCTGATGGTGTAATCAAAGGAAAACTAGTTGTTTCATTTTGCATCTCACTAGTTACTGTTGCTGCATCAGATGTTAAAAATGGTGGAAGAACTAACTCTACAGCAAGTTCCAGAAACAATTGTATGACTTGGCGTTCATAGTCAACACAAATGAGTCCAGAATCACATAAAAGATCAGAAAAGGTATGTGATGCCAATATTGTGTGCAGTCTCATCCGATTCACCGCGTTACCAGAAACCCCTGCTGTCATCGCACGCATCACATATGTAAACACCTTGGCCCTTGTAGACATCAATCGCTGGATTTTCTGTTCACCGTCATTCTGAAAAGCGTGAAGTGTGGATAATAAAAGAGAAAACCCAGTTGCTTCGCCAAAAACCCTCTGAGCTGAGCCATTAACTCCTAATATGCGCCATAATGTTCCAAAAGCATCACATTTTGCATCATCTCTAAGTGTGTATTGAGAACCCGAATCACTTGTGACCATTCCACTTTTCAAAATTTCAACCACAGTACCCAATTCTTCCGAATGAGCCTGATAGCATATGGGGGTAAGGCAAAATTAATACAGTAGGTTTAGTTAATTAAAAGAAAGAGCACATTGGTTTCTTGAAACATCAGAAGTTATACACCTAAAATATGTTTCACTTGGATCATAGCATACGAAAATACATTACTGCAAGCTTTAGATGATTTGTTCCAACATGACTAAGACAATATGTCTTGACACCAATGAACTGCCAGAACATCATCCACAAGCAGCAATTAATCTCAATGAATGATTTCAACCTAACTCATCATAAGCAAATGGAAGACATAGTGCTTTTAAGAATGTATAATGTAGCCATGGATATGCTAACTTTGAAGAGAACTCTAATTAGACTAATATGAGTGGTTACCATACATGTCAATTTTCTCTGCACTCCCTAAGGCTAAAACCACAGGTGCAAATTAGTAAACGGGCTCAGAGATACAAAAGATGTGTCCCATTAACCATCTTACACGGCCAATTAAAAAAAGTAAACTTTAAGGCATCGTCTATGTTATACCTGATGATTGATCCTGAGGACATACAAAAATAATTATACGGCATAGTTAACACCGACATATCAAATTTCACATGTGAAATGGACATGCATAATTCTTATTTTAACAATAGAGACAAGAACTTCATCAAAGTTTAAAACTAAAGCACTAAGGTACTAAAATATTTTTGAAAAATGCATAAAGAACTTTCTTACTTGTTTGACATCCTCGGTTATCAAACATGACAAAACCCTCAGGGTACCAGGGCGGTGTACATCAGAGGCCAAAAGAGGAAGTATAACAGAGACACCATTAGCAGAACGAAATGTTGCTTGATTAGCTTCTGCTTTCTTTAATAACGAGACTAAACAATCCCAAGCAGCAGAGATCGTCCCTTCTACCTCAAAAAGAGGGAATTTCCCAGAACCGGATTCTAAGAGTCTTGGTGAAGAAAGAATTGCACCCTCTATGTCCAAGTGCTTGTTGAAGCTGCTAGGGCTAGTTTTTCTCTCCAGTTGACCATGAGCACCAATTAGCTGCTCAGTCCCCAGGAAAAATTTATGCTGCTTTAGATCATCCAATAGAAACTCCAACATACCAAGTTCTCTTAGGATTTTCTTGTACTGTTGGTCAAATGATAGGAGTTTCACAAGAAAGGACAGAATTGTCTGATTCAGTTCAGCAGATCGTTTTTGCTGCAATAAGCAGCAAAGAGATAGCAACTCTTGTTCAGGGATGATATTCACTACAGTAACTGCATATTCAAGAATTTTCAAGATTATCTCTTGTAAAGACAAAGGAAAACCAGCCATGTTTTGGATCAAGAGGGGAACAGTTCTCAATTGCTGACACATTTTGTAGTTTTCAGGATGGCCTGAGAATATCTTAAAAATTCTATTCAACACTTCGGTCTGCAGTTCTGTACTTTCTGCTTTAATTAAAATGTCCTGCAGCATTTGTACGGCTTCTAAATCTCTTACTTGGCTGTCATCCTTCTCCCAAATGTCCTCCACTGCTCTATCACTAGATGATGTGTGGCCTTTTCCATGCTTGCTTGTCTTTATATTAGAACTTTTTGAAGCTTCTGAGGGACCTATCTGGGAAAAATTAATAATGACATCAAGGAGCCTACAAAGTGTTGGTGAGAGACTGTGCGGTGAGTTCTTTAATACTACTTCTTCGATTGAGCTCCTTCCATCCACCCCCTCATCTTCATGTAAACTGCCTGAAGAAGAATCTTCAGATGTCATTGAATTGAAAGTCTGGCCAGATCGATTTTTTGACAGAGTCAAGGCAAAATGAACCAGGAACTGATAGCCATGAGCATTGTGAATATCCTCTCTGAGCCTGATACCACCAGCCTCTACACGAAAATGAAAAAAGATTAAAGAGAATGCGAAATCTATTTGAGCAGTTCAGTATCTGAGTGAGAATCCATGGTGTCTAGTTAGATCACACCACACTTCTCACTCAAGCTATACTATTATCCATCTTTAGTAATAAAGAAAGCCAAATTTTGGACAATTCAAGAATCGATGCAATCTCACCCATTCAGTTAAGAAGAAACGAATATTTTATGTTCATGTCAGTTTATAAGAAAACATATACAGTACAATCTTACCAGGTCTGTAAGATAAGTCCACACATTCAAGAAGCAAGTCTACAATGCCCATAGTGTAGGCTGGATCCCCGCAATCTGGGTTGAAATCCTTCACGGCCATTAGGAGAACTTTAATCTGCCAAACAGAAAGAGAACAAGCAGCTTTATTATTAAAAGCTAGATTATACTATATATTATTAAGGGAATCAATAAAAGAAGTGACCAAAAGGAATCAAAGGAGCAGAGAGCGCTATTTGAATGAAATTTAGTAACATTTTCCTTTCACATGTAAATTGTAATCATGTATACCAACTCTGCCATAAACAAGATGCAATCTGTAGTCATTATTATTTGGCAACAGGAATGAGCTTGGCATGGCAATTTAGGTATCATATGAAAATATTAAAAATCTAGTGCAGACATTTGAAAAAATACTTGGTAAAGGGAGTCGGATAATACAAAGTATTGGGTGGTAGCATTTTCCTATCGAAATATGAAGCCATAATTCTCACAATCTTTAATGGAATAGCATAATGATATGATATACAGAGAAAAGATTCATTCTATAAGCGACACCATAAGACTCTTCTCTACATTATTCTCTCTCTTACTTTACTCTCTCTCTCCACTCTAACTATTAAATATCATTTTCCCAAAACTGAGTGCTTAAAAGAAGCGCCTCGCTTATGGTGGGACAGAGGGAGTAATTGATTGTAATTTGCTGTCATTTTTAATAGAGAGAAAGGTATGCCAAGTATTTATTGTAGTAGATGGACAAGAGAGAATATAGGTATTCAAGGTTTCATTGTGTGATAGTAAATGGGAGTAATGCATCTATGACTGACATTCAGAGTTAATATCAAACTGCCTCCAAAAAAATAAGTAATAATTAATTAGTTAATTCACAGAAACTAATTCCGAAGACTGTCATCTTTCAGTGATTGAAGAGATTTAACCAAATACACAACAAATATCATTTCAAGAGGAATACAATAATTACACGTTCTTATGTCTTCTTAATTCAACAAACCAAAAGACATAATATGATTGGCAACAAAAAAATGAAGATGCATGCTAAAAATAAATTATGTGCACATATATATACCAGATGATGCTTGCGTATGTACTTGGCAGTGCAACCATTGTCGTTAACCAAAAGAAGACTGAGGATCTGCAATTATAAGCCAGTTAGTCATCAGTTGTCCACTTTTATGTGCAAATAACTCGTCACTATTCCAACACCAGATGAAATTTTCTGTTACCTGCATAGCATGTCTATGAAGCTGAATGGCATGCAGAGGAACTAGACCTTCTTTGAATTGAGAGAAAACCACCAAAGAACCATTGGCAACCATGTTAAACAGTAATTGAAGTGAGTTATCTTCTATCAGACTTTGAGCAGCTAAAGGATGGCTAGCCAATGCTTTCATAATATGTACAACACTGCCTTCAACCTGACAAAAACGTTGGCAGGGTAAGTATTCTCAAGATCATAAATAAGGCCCCTGTTTATTAAGCAACTAAAATAACCAGGAAAATACCTCCCCAGTTAGTGGATATGTTCTGATCATAAGGTGACACAGAAATGAAAAATATAATATTTGAATCATGGGCATCAAATTATATTACAACCAAATAAGTACAGTAGAAAGCAAGAGGCACCAAAGTATATAATATTGATTTTGTCAGCAACAATCTCCAACAATTCAAAGAATCAACAAATAAACATGCAGGAAAAGAGGGGGGGCGGGGGGAGGACACAATTTGTTTTACTGTTACAAACATAACAGAACAAAAACAAACTACAAAGCTGCAGTATATACAAAGAATGAAATAGGTCGACTAAAATGGCATAAAATGCAGGAAAGTCAAATATTCAACATGCAGGAGATAGTTGAGAGTTTCAATATAATCAATCTATTAAATGAAGAAGACAACAAATCCTTATTGAAAAAAATTCTTGGAACCTGTTGAACAGCTATTAAATTAACATTAAAAAACACTATCACTAGCACATACCAACACCAGAAAATGTAAATGGAGTAGCTACTTCAAATGCTACAACGTAATACAATAAACTAAAAAATACAAAAATGAAATGTCGAAAATACAACCTCAAGCTTGCGAGCAGGTCTGGTTCCGTCATCATTTTCATCAAATGTAGACAAGTCTTCGTTGTGATTTGACTTTTTTAAATGACTGCTACCATCAGGAGCAAGAAGAGTATTTAGGACATGAATAAGACAGCAAAAGATCCCAGAATCAAGAAATGATTGTTTATCAACTGGCTGCAATCACAAAATCATCAAAAGCATAAGCAACAAAAAAGTGAACTGAATCAACTGATAGAGATAATAAGAAGAATAAGGTCCACTTGCACTAGTAATTATAACTCAAAGTTTATCCCCAGTAACATGTTCAGCAGCGCAACATGTGGAAAAGATACACTCCACTAACAAATATAACAGCCTAATTTGCCACATACAAAATCCAAAAATTCACAATGGCTTTTTAGCATCAAAGTCACAAATGGAACGTAAAGCATATGTATTAGACTGCCTGGGGTGCCAAAACTTGGGAACTTTGAAATTTGAATACCAATGTTGTGGCAACTTTATCATAGAAATAACCAATTTGACTTTATCCTAGATATTCAAAAATGTAGCATCAAGAAATCGAGAAAGAAAGTAAAAGCCAAACTATTCTATTGAAATCTTCATATGGATCAGTTAACAAACCCCGGAAACAAGGACTTCCACTGCATGTAACAGATTTGCACCAGGTGCAATGCCATCCTGCAGTGAATTATGAGCATAAGTGACTGAAGAACGTGACTCCACCAAAATAGGATTACCTTGTACTTGTACATCTGAAAATACCTTGGTAATTTCTGAGAAAAATAATAAAACTTTCTCAGCTTCCAGAGCTCTCGTTTTACTGCTAAACTTCAGCTTGTCTACATCAGTTACAAAAGCCCTTCCCACAACAAACGAAAAAATGTGCGTCTCTACCAATCTGCATTAATTGCAGTCAGGATATAAAATATTAGCATCCTCTTGAGCTCACAAGTATAACTCTAAGAGCAAGAGAAAAACAATTGTTGTGAATACGCTCCATAATGATTAACCATATTAATTTTAGTCAAATAGTGCATCACCAGGAATTCTGTAAACATCTGGAGAAGATAACGAACAGTTTCACGCAATATAGAAAAACATACTGAAAGATCTCAGGACTAGTTTCCATGATGTGTTGATTTCATTGTACTATATTAACATTCGCAGAGTGTGACATTTAAGCTTTCTAAAACATATAAACAAATCTTGTTTTAAATTTGGTTCTTCATAAACCTAATAAATTGGCAGCAAAGCAATATTTTCAACGTCTCAGGCAGTAGAAATGTCCATCCAGTCAAATGTATTTTGAATTATATCCACGTGAAATTAAATGAAGAAAAGTCTCTCTTACATGGAAATTAATTGGGCAACATTTTTGTGTTCCCTCTCTAATCTACAAAAAATTTCTACAGTCCATGTCAAGGCCCTCTCCTTTTCCTGTGACAGAAAATTAAATGATGAATATATCAACAGTGGTGATAGTATTGGTAAGTTCAGTAGGAACACACAACAAAAATACAACAATAAATAAAGCTAGACACATTCTTATGACATGTATCCGCACCTTTTCGGAATTGGAGGAACGAAACACTTCCCAGCATCTCTTGAAATCCAATTCCAGTTCATCTTTGTCTCGGCTTTGAGGGAAAAAAAATGAAAGAAATTTATCACTTTCTCTAGTCAAAAATCCACATACGCAATCAGAAAATCCAAAAAAAAAAAGTAAATGTGGAGGCTCTAAAAGAGTAACATAAATAGTATGATAATCTGCCATATTTAGTTGCATATTTTATAAGAAAACTATAGTACGAAGAAAAGCCAACCGAGGAAAAGAAATATGTACTAATAATTACTAATCTCAGTATTTCCAGTTCTCAATCTACCACTATTCTTTCAACTAGTACCTCAAAAAATCAACTAAAGCCCCAATTAAGATTACCAAATATTGTATTCATAAAACATTAGTGTCATTCATGAATTGTTAACTACATCTTCAATCTCTACCATACATCATCCCATGATTCTTACACTCTGCCAATCTCCTATTTCTTTGTACCCATTCCGGACCAAAAATTGTATGACAGTGATTCCGTAATAATCCGCCACTTTTGCTAATACTGTTCCGTGATTCCAATACCATTGGTAGCTCCTTAAACACTCTACCTACAAATAGAGTCTAAATGTGTGGTCTTGATCCTCTAATGTGTTAGTATTACACTTTAGTCACATATTCCTTAAGAATAACCTTCTTATTCTGAGCAAATGTTATAAAATGTCCAACCATAAGTACCATAAAGTATAATTAAAAAAATCCTTAATGTGACAACATGGGAATGGTAATATAGTACGTTTTATCAGAGCAATATACTGCAATTTAAAAGTTCAATGCATAGGCTTGCATCCATAAAACAGTCGATCCTGCAATGCAGTTCTCTGTGGGAATTTAATTTACAATGGAAACAAACAAACACCTCTATTGCATAACAATATAACATATCCTAGATGTGTTTAATATCAAAGGGTTTTCCACTTTGACATTTGACACCACCACTAAAGAGCATATATATTTCCTAAACGAAAGCACAACAAAGCAAAGTAGTGGCCAAAGTACAGCAGTTCAAATTCACCATCACTTTCATCAAAATAATATGGTGCACAGACCTCTTTCTCCAATGTAACCTAGATGTAAAGAGGAAGTGTAACAACTCAGCATATATCGCCAATATTTGTGCACTTAAAGTAGTCGTATTCAGTACACTGATTAAGCGGTTATCCTCATCAATAACTAGCAGACTCCAACAAAAATAACTAAAACCTCTACTCCAAATTAGCATAGAAGAAATTTTAAAGGGGAATCAGCTGATCACAACGTATTCATATCTAACCATCACTTTCATCAAAATAATATGGTGCACAGACCTCTTTCTCCAATGTAACCTAGATGTAAAGAGGAAGTGTAACAACTCAGCATATATCGCCAATATTTGTGCACTTAAAGTAGTCGTATTCAGTACACTGATTAAGCGGTTATCCTCATCAATAACTAGCAGACTCCAATAAAAATAACTAAAACCTCTACTCCAAATTAGCATAGAAGAAATTTTAAAGGGGAATCAGCTGATCACAACGTATTCATATCTAACCACCTAAACTATTGTTGGTAGCTCCTTGAGCTCACAATACTGCAGCCAAAATTACGATAACATAAAACCAGGAGAGAAAAAAAAGAAGATAAAAGTGAGAGACTCGGTCAAAGTTCCTCGTTGGAATAGAAATCGAACCTTAAAGGCGATGCAAATGACCAATAGTCTGGGCTGGTCGGCGACAACAAATCGTTAGCATTACTGCTGCTGCTGCTGATTCTATCCCTCGGGGGCGGCGGGGATGGAGTTGTTGGTGCCGATGCCGGAGGCGATGAAAGACCGACTTTTTCCTTGAAGTCTTTAAGCAATGTTACCCATTTCATCGTTTTGTTTCCACTTGAATTTCCGAACATATATGAGCAGATGTCTCAACTAATTGGAAAAGATGATAAAAATATGTCAAACAAGGCAGCTCTCTCATCCGAGAGCCAATATTTCAATTTTACCAAACATCAACAATCAGATCTCAAACACGAACCCTTCTAGACATAAGCTAGAAGGATCTCCCAGCTCATCCCCCAGATTTATTTCCACAAATAAACGATTCGATACAGCCAAATCCAAAACCAAAACAAAATGCGATCAACTGGTGACGGATTAGGGATTAAGAGCGGCAGGATCCGAGTTGTGAATATATCCAATCGCTTCCTTCTAATTGAGAGAAACAAATCTAATTATGTGTGCTGGATTAATCAATCCGTGGACAATCGAAAATGCCAGTCAAACAATTTTCTGATAGATGATCGAGGCGGTCTTGAATCTTAGATTTTGCCCTAGAAATTGGGAGTTGAAAAGAAAAAGCTTAGAGCAAAAGAGAAGAAGAAAGGAAATGCAGCGTGTTTTCTCTGTTGTTTCGGACGGCCTCTCGCGCCTTGTTTCTCGCTCTATATCTCTGACATGTTTCTTTCTCTCTCTAAAATTACTTTAATGTAAATAATATTAGCACCTCTTTATTTTCGCTCTATTTTTCAATTCTAGGCTTAATCTTAAACCCGCGTCCCTACCTTTAAAACTCTCGATATTCCACGTAGGCAGCTCACATCAACGTCCATAAATCTGCCATGTGGCTTACGGGGATCGACATCCTCAACGTGAGCTCTACCTTTTTCACCAAATCCATTTATTATTATTTTTTAAAATGTACTCCCTCCGTTTCTTCATAGTTAAGTCATTTTTCCATTTCAGAAAGTTTCTTCATAGTTGAGTCATTTTTATATATGGTAACTTTTTTCTCTTTCTTACTTTACTCTCTCTTACTTTATTCACTTTATACTTTATTGTCTCTACATTTTTCTCTCTCTTACTATTTTATCTATTTATTTAACACACCTAACATTCATTTCTAAAACTCCGTACCGAAAAGTTCCGCCTCAACTATGAAGAAACGGAGGGAGTACTACTATTATTCAATATTGTAATCGAAATTTAGAAAAAATATACTATATCTATATTTAGTTATTAGTATAAATTATAATAACGAGTTTGTTCAAAAATTATGAAAATGTCCAAGATATTTTGTTGGACGTGTTGAATCTTATTACTGATAATCTATATTTGATATTAGAAAGATACTTGCATTTGTGTTTGTATTCAATATTTATTTTGTATACTTTGATGATATTATGTGTGGATCTACTTGCCTTTTTTCCATGCTCCTAATCGTAGAATACATTTTTCAAAAATCAAAATCATAGTACTACATATTTTCAAATATTTGCCATGAATAATTCGTGATAAGAAAATGTGTTGATTAGTCATAATATTGCGATATTCAACTAATAATATGTTCTTATATTCTTTCTTGATATTGATATTGAGTGTGATATGATTAAATAATAGTCCCTACTCTTGTAAAATGTAATTATTTTTATAAAAATGAATTCAATATAAACAAAACAATGTGGAATTAACCAACGCATTCGAGCATTTCAAAAGGCATCCTTTTTTAATACATGACGCAATTCAGGAAAAAATGAATTTTAGTACTATAATTTAATATTCTATTTTCAAATACTAGCATATAATTAATTAAAATCAACCAAACTTCATGCTTCAAATACTCCATATTCAACTGTTGTGCCTGGCATCTGAGAAAATACGAAACCGGATAAATGGTCGCTATTTTTGTCTGATTACATTACATTTAATAACATTATTCATAATTTCTTGGTTTGATCAAAATATGGATGAACCTTTGTTTGTATTCTTCGAAGTCGAAATTTGACTTCTTTCGTGTGAACTATGTGGATTTTTTCTTTCATAAGAGTATAATATTCAAAATTTATAAAATTATTCTAGTATTTGAATATAGATTTTTCGTATCTCCACTATAAATTAAAACTTGTACATTTTATATTTGTCGGTGGTATCTAAATCTTGATTATTTTACTTTACGCTAGCAATAGAGTTAATTGAAAATTGATACTTTATCAAACTTTTACTTTTCTTCGAGTGTTAGATGAAAAAAGCACTGTTTATCCAATAAACACTAATTAATTTTATCAAACTTTTACTTTTCATGGTCTTTGCTATTCCTAAAATCAAATTCACATGTTCAAGAAAACAAAATTTTAATTAATTAATGAACCGTGCACGCCTCATGTTTTGATTACTTACACTGATTAACATAGGAAATTGATTATTGTCATTTGTCTATTTTCGTAGCTTTTTAGATAAGGTTTAATTAATGGAATATGAAAGAAACAAGCTTAGACAACAACAACAACGAGTCCAGCCCGGTGACGAGCGGATCTCGGACTCCCACGATACCCGTGGGATCTGGATGGGCCAGATGGGCTCAGGGTTTAACGTCCATTGGCAACAGTTGATGGGGATGATGGCTGGAGCGCAGGGAGATGCAGGGGGGAACCAGGGGGGAAGCCGTGGGGGATGCCGGGCGGGGTGCAGGCCAACGGCGGGCAGGCGACGCCGGGATGGGGAGGTATGCCCCAGATGCAGCAGCATATGATGCAGCAGATGATGGGGATGGTGCCGGTATGGCAGGGAGGGATGCAGCCCGGTATGCATCCCGGGATGCAGGGGTCACCGGGGGGGACACGGTCTATCGTCCCTCTCTTGATTTTTTGACGGCTTCGTCTCACACGTCGACCCAAGTGGAGACGCAGTTCACTGGCGATGACCTTTTGTCATTGCATGAGATGGGGATCGATCTCGGGGAACCGGACACTCCCGTTCTAGCGGGGTCGGGCCGCGCCGAAGAAGAAGAAGGCCAAGGGGAAGGGCGAGGTGGTCGGCGAGTCGTCGCAGCCCGCTGATCACGACACCCCCACGCGGAGAAAGTGGACGGAGGATGAGTACGCCGGCGTGGCCAAGGCGTGGTTGTCGGTCTGCGACGATCCGCGTTTGCGAACAACCAGCGGGTCGTCAACATGTGGACGAAGATTAGAAGCAGGTCCTACAGGAGGAACTGCGCCGCACGGGGAGGAGTGCCGGAAGGGGTGGGAACGCATCGGGGAATGCTATGTGTTGCTTTGAAGGACTCCGAGAAGTTACGGGCGGGGGTGCGATGGCTTTGGGTGGCCGAAGAAGCGAGGCCGAACTATTCCGGCGACTACAACGGCAAAGCAGCGGCGGATCCCACGACCTCCCCTCGGATGCTGAGGAGTTTCCGTCCCCTCCATCCTCTACTCGTCGCCCTCGCCCGGTTGGCCAAAAGCGGGCGCAACGGGCAGCGAGGGGAGGATCCCCCCTATCGCCCCAGGAAGTCATCTCGGCACCCCCCCACGCGCGTACACCTTATTCTCGCGTGCAAAAACGGATGAACGGATGTACAAGGTCTTCCAAGAGTGGAAGGCCGCAACTAACCCCACGGAGAAGAGGTTTCTCCACTCGATGCTCGAGAACATGCGGGTGGATTTGGATGCCTCGAGGGCACTGGTGGGTAGACCTGCCCACGGTTCATGAACCGACAGTTTCGGTTCGGAACCGCCGGTTCCGGTTTTGGGAAATATGGAACCGGAACCGAACCGTGAGGCTGTTTCATGGTTTCGGTTTCGGTTCGAAAACCGGCGGTTTCGGTTTCGATTTGGAACCGCCGATTTTCGGACGGTTCGTAGCGGTTTAGGTTCGGTTTCGCGGTTTCACGGTTTTTTCCGTTAATTTTTTTTTTGCCATATAGTTTGAAATTATAAAATAAATTGGAACAAGGAAATGGATAGTTTAAATTGAAAGATTGAAGAGAGAAATTCTTGTTATCACTAAAATGAGGTGAGTGTAAGTAAGGATATAAAGGAGTATTTAATATAGATAAAAATAGAGAGAAATGAGATCAAATTTGAATTTAAAATCAACATTTAAGAATATATAAATAAATAAATAAAAATAAAAGAAATGGTGTTTTGTGCAATCAATTTTGAATAGTGCAGCCATCGCCCACCGTCAACCAATCAATTTTGAAGACTCAACTAATCAATTTTGAAGACTACAACATTAACTAATGTTAATTTATTATACTTTATTTAAATAATCAATTCTTCTAAGTTTATTAAAAAATGTTGGATAAATATTTATTAATAATTATCCATACTCAATAGATTCCATACGTAAAAAAATATGTTAATTAATAAAATCGGAAATAGTATCATAAAGTTATTACCATAAACCATACAACATAGACTCCATCTTGTAATTTAGTTATTTTTATTTTATTATCTTTTATCTTATGTTTTTCAAATTACCATCCAATTTTACCAAATAGTATTATAAAGTTATTTTTGCTACAAAATTTTGTCCCACATTATTGTTTCTATGGATATTACCAAATCTAAAAATGAAAGTTATTTATATAAGAGTATAAAACTCATAAACCGGATCATTCAACAATGTTTTATTTAATGGAGTATAGTTTTAATATAAGGATTAACTATGTTTAAATTTATCATTGCGTTGGCGGTTCGGAACCGTGAAACCGCCGGTTCGGAACCGTCCGAACCGCGGTTCGATCGCGGTTTCGGTTCGGAAAATTTGGAACCTGAATCGAACCACGGTTCTAAAATTCACGGTTTCGGTTTGGCATATTTTTCGCGGTTTCGGTTCGGAACCGTAACCGCCGGTTCGGTAAACCTTGGGCAGCTCTACTAGTGGGGGGTTCGGACGCGGGCTCAGATACCCCGGGTGGCGGCGGCGACGACGAGGAGTAGAGAGTGGCGGGGCTCGTGTGTGGAAGCCCATTTAAAAAAAGAAAAACATGTATTTTTTTTTATCTATGTACCTTTTTTTTTAATGAAATGAATGGATTTTCCCGTATATATCTCGTAAATTTAATTCCGTAATTTAATCGTAAATTTAATTTCGTAAATGTAGTTGTTTTTGATTTATTTTTATTGCGACTGGCCTATGACTGGCCTATTTAAATAAATACTGACGTGACATGTGAGTTTTTAGTACTGTTGACGTCGCAGAGAGAGAGAGAGACTGGCATAATGCTCTTGACGTAAAATATTGTTTCTAGTTTGTAATCACATAAAACAAAAAAAGTGTCATTCTTAATTTCATTACTAAGACGCTATCTGCAATAAATAAATCTTTAGCTTATTTTATTACTCTTTATTCCATCCATATATATAAATAATTAGTAGCAAGTCCTTTTCGGTTTCATTGTTTTGGGGGGTTTCATCCTAACATGCTTTACAAATGCAATTAGAGCTTACATAGTAAAGTTTATATTTGTGTAGGAAAGTCATATTTAATTTAATGTTACAAAGTTACAAGGTCGTAGTCTTACAAGTTTATGGCTAAAACATCAAACTGAAATGACACTCTCATCACATTCATAGAACCATTTTGAAGAAAATCAAATTTTTACTCAACTTGCCATTAAAACATTGTTAAGGTTTCCAAACAATTTCAACTCACATAAATTGCTCTACTTATGCAGCCCAAAGGTTTTAACGTCAGAAAAAATGAAAATACGTAGTTGTAAATATCATTATTATTATATTTTTAATAGTAAGTATAATCCATAATTTTAAAATTACATAATTTTTTTTAATAATTATTGATTATAACATAATAATTAAATAATATTAATATTAAATTTCCAAATATGTAAAACTTATAAAATTGGGATTCTTTTCTTATTTTAAATATTCTGATAAATTCTGAAATTTAAAAATGAATAATCAAATTACTTTGCCAATTAGCAAACAAATAGTACAAGTAGTATGTCGTGTGATTTATTTACCCTTGATATAATATTATCTCCACTGAGCAATATCTACTAAATATTTTATCTTATTAAAAAAAACAATAGGTCTTGTTAAAAAATAAATAGCCTCAAAAGTCAATCGATGTCCATATATACAACGCACAACCAAGATATATGAGCACGACCCAACATCAGATCCAAGGCTCCACTTAGAAAGAAGTTTCCTTTAATAATGTTGGGAATAAACAAAACGAAAATATGGTGTGATCAAGTCAATTTAATACACTCATAATATAAATAGTCTTATTCAAAGCAAAACCTAGTCAATTTGATTGTGGCACACATTTTCGTTTTTGCAATTATTAAATCGAGCGTCACAACAAAATTTAGGCCAGCCCAATTAAATTGACAAAAAGTCATCCAATTAATAAATTAGAGGTTACTAAATAGATAGAAAATCATTTTTATCATCTTTCTTTATAATTTTTATTTATTTTAGAAAAAGGGTAGGCCATAGTCATTGAACTTATCCCTTAAACTTAATTGTTCAATGCAATAAACTTATCCCACATTTTAAAAACTCTCTTCGGAGATTATAAATCGATGATTATAAAATATTTAGGGTTCGTTTGGTACACGAAATTAGAATTGAATTTTATAGACCAAATTCTTTGCTCGGCAAAATGAAATACTCCCACCTTCTCACAATATGAGTCTCTCTTATTGTGGGCACGAGTTTTAAGAAATGTAAATAATAGTAAGGTTGAAAAAGTTAGTGGAATATGAGATCTAATTTTTTATACTTTATTGGTTTTATAATAAAATGTGAGTGAAGTGAATTAGTGGAATGTGAGACCTGTTTACCATTTATGGTAAAAACGAAGTGTGACTCTTATTGTGGGACGGACTAAAATGGCAAAGTGTGACTCTTATTGTGGGACGAGGGGAGTAATTGATATGGAATTGAATTTGAAAAGTTCCGCGTGCGCGCACACACACTGCACACACTCCCTAGAAACACACAACACGCACACACATGTGTGTAAGAATGTGTGCGCGCGCATTGTGAATGTATGCAGTGTGTGTAAGAATGTGTGCAGTGTGTGTGCAATGCATGTGTAAGAATGTGTGCAGTGTGTGTGTGTGCAATGTGTGTGAATGTGTGTGCAGTGTGTGTGTGTGTGTGAATGTGTGCAGCGTGTGTGAATGTGCGTGTAAGAATGTGAGCACTGTGTATGAATATGTGCAATGTGCGTGTAAGAATGTGTGCATTGTGTGTGTAATTTAATAAATATTTGGAACTCCACTACTTTCGATATGAAATTCAAATTGTGGAATTGAAGAATTTGGAATTGAATTCAATTCCAAAATCAATAATTTTTACTATACCAAACACTGTTTAAAATTGAAGGCTCCAATTCCAATTCCGTGTACCTAACGGAGCCTTAGTATAATTTATTTAATGTAGGTCATCTATTATGCATACTATTGTTAATGTTTAATTGGAGCTTGGTTAGATCGTAGATCCAAAGCTTCCAAACGATTACAATATTTGTGCTACTTATATTAATAGTATAAAATTAGTCGTAATTATTCTTTGCGCAAATGCATGCCTCAATTATGTTGACTTAAACAACGTGTGATATTGTCCATACTTATTTCCTTCCTTGAATGTTTACGAAATTCGCAATATCAAACAAATGATAATGCTTCTACTTTGTTTTTGGAATTAGCAACATGAGCATTGATTATTACCCCTTTTTAAGTTCACTGATTCTATTGCTTTGATAAGTGATTGTTTTACTAATTAGTCTATACAAATTTAATACTACTCCATTATATTTTCTAAAAATAGAAATTGTTTTACATTTTAATCCGTTTTAAAAAAAATGAAAATAGGAAACTTTTCTCTCTTTACAATGTGAAACACATTTTTCCAACATACTTTTTTATATCTCTTATTTTATAAAATTTATACTATTAAAACTCGCTATATTCAAAGTTCATATTTATAGAAAACGGAGGAAGTAATATACAAACTATATGCACTAATATATAGTGAAAGTCAACAAGATCAAATCCAACAAGTATTACATGAGAGTACCAAATGCGCACCCCTTGCTAGAGGTGGCCTCAGGGAATTTCCATCTCATTTTCTTCTTTTATAGAGTGACACTCATTAACACGAGGCTAAGATTACACGGAATAGAGCACCTGATCAGAATACTACATGCGGATTGGCAAGGTTGAGCCACATATATGACACGAGAGTTCCCAACTTATTTGCCATCACCCACTACTACTACTACTACGATGCATATGGCCAGGATCCCTGCGGACCATACGTGAGACATGGAGATATGGCTCCGGTTGGGATGCCTCCGACAACCAGGATCCCTGTGGACCATACGTGAGACATGGAGATATGGCTCCGGTTGGGATGCCTCCGACAACTATGTACCACTTCACTTAACCTAATTTGCCGCAACACCATAACAACATGGAAAGATGATATACATATTGTCAAATGAAGACACATAAAAGTGAGACTGGGTATAAATATTTGTGTAATTCAATTTTAACGTAGGATTGAATTTTAAGCCACATGTTCAAATTTATTTCCACCATCCTGGAGGAACATTTATGAAATAAATAGCTTTACGGAGTAATTAATTTAATCCGACCAATTAAATTATTGCGTGTATTTTTAAAAAATTTAAAGTTGTTTTGGGGCAAAAGCAGAAAATAAAACCTTCGTCATCACTCTCTGCTTCAGCTACAGACCAGCAAAAATGGAGTCGTCTCTGCAAATTCGCCGAATTAACGAAATTCCCTCGCCGGAGGAATTCGCCTCTCAGATTGAACGGAAGAATGTTCCTGCAGTAATTACTTCATTCTCTCGCTCGCGCGCACACGCACACTACAAATTAATAGTAACTCGTATTTCTAGGGATTTTTCTTCTTTCCTAGTTTGCGTTTTTGACGACAATGTTTTGAATTGGAAGGTCTTCAGTGGTTGTGCCAAGGAGTGGAAAGCATTTTCGAGATGGAATGTGTCAAATGGCGGCCTCGACTACTTGCAGGTAATCGTATGGACGAGTTTGAAGCGCAACGTGAGTTGAAATGCACGAAGAACGTGAATGTGATAAGAATTTCTACTTGAATTTGAATAATGGAGCACTGTTCCGATTATATGATGATATCGAGACTGATAGGAGTGGAATCGGATTTTACTCAAAATGTTTGCTAATAATAATGACTATGCGTATCAAAACCTGCGCATCAGCATTTTTAGTAAATTGGAAGAAGGTAATGTTATTGAAACTATCACTGATTACTTGAATGGCACTTTTTCTGTTGTTTGTGAGCTCAGAGTGTGTCCTCTGGGTGGAGTGTTTTCACAAACGTGTTATATGAATGACCGTGGTAACATGAGAGTTTTCTAGATTTAGTTTCAGAACTTGAACTTTACACTGCTGAATACTTTGTGTTCTCGACGTTATTTTCTTCGTATGTTTTATCTGAGACAACTCTTGACACTCAAAATAGGAATTGGTGGGATCGTCCATTGTGGAAGCTATGCTATCCAGATCTGCACCTGTATTTTATGGAGATATTCGAGCTCATGAAAGGGTAAAAACCCGATCTACTAAATAATTAAAGTTCTATGTGAAACTAAGTGATACGGTTGAGTTGATGGAAGAGTTCTGTTCTCAATAGGTTCCTTTGCCGTTTTCTACCTTTATTGGTTACTGCAAAGATCTTCTACAATGCGAGGATGATGGCGAAGACCCCATTTCTCAATTAAGAAAGCATGAACCAACGGAAGTTGCTACCCAACAAGGTGATTTTGCAACGGGAGAAGAATCTCCAAAGCAAATCTATTTAGCACAGGTTTGCGTAATGGTTCAATAAGTTATGCCAATTTGTTAATTAACTGGGTAGAAACTTGATTGCCAAGGAACTTGGCTGAAATAAACTTGAGAATATGTAAGATAGATGTCATAGATTAAGAGAATGATATCAAAATTACCCATAAATGTGGCAGCTGACTTATACAATGTATATATTTTAGTCCTAATATGTGTTGGCACTTGGTAGGGGTATTGAAGGTATGGAATAAGGACATATAAATGGTTCAAAATGTTTGGTGGAAATCATATCATTAACTGGATTGAAAAAAAGCTTGTGTGAAGAAACCTCAGGCCTTGGCGACTTTTCTCTAGCCTTCTATCAGTAATGTAGGGACATAATTAGACAAGCTCGGCCCTTTTGATATCCCTGCTAAAGATGTGATGCAGGTTCCTCCTCTGTGGTTAGTTTTGATTCTCAAACATGACATGGAAAATTTAACGACTAGTGGACTAACAAAGGAACATCTCAATTTATTAAATTTTGTTGAGTAGAAAACATAATCGTGAAATGATAACTTGGATTGGGCTTTTGACATACAACCTATATGATTATGTTTCATGATTACTATTATATGGTTTTAGTGAACTGATAGTTGTATCTGATGGAACTTCGTATATCTTGTCTGTAAAATTCAAATTTCCAACACACTCTACTAATGCCTTTCATGCACAAACTGCAGTTAGATACAATAAGTAACTAGTATATCCTGAAACCCTTGTAACAAGAACATTTTTCCTTATAAGTTTGGAGTTTGTGCATTCTTAGTGCTCCAGCTTGGATAAGCTTCCCTTTGTTTTGTTATATTTTCAACCCCTAAAGATTTAAATTTTGGGAGTCATAATAGCACTCTTCTCATGATTCAGGTTTCCATTGTAAATACTGAAAATGAGGAAAAGAGTCAGCTGGAATGCCTTAGAGATGACATTGAAACGGTATGCATGTCGCGTTTCCGAATTTCTGTGCTCAGTATGGATCTCAGGGTTCATGTATAACTTTTCAAGGATTGGATGTTAACTGTAAATGCCCTATCTCAACAGCCTGCATTTCTGGAAAACAAAATTCTGGCTTCTATCAATTTGTGGATGAACATTGCCAAGAGTAGATCTAGTACTCACTATGATCCGCACCATAATCTTCTATGCATAATTTCAGGCTGTAAACAAGGTATGGAAGTCTAGATGCAAATTTATCAGTGTCATTAAACATGCCTGCTACTTTATGAAAAATGACTGCCAGTGGTATTAATCTTCTAAGTCTAAAAGCTATCCTTCATCATGGAGTGAACATTCTAGCAATATTGAGCTTCTATTGATTGTACTACTCACTATCACTGAGGCTGTTAGTACTTTTCTTCCCATCTTTTATTTTTTTCCTTATATGGGATCGATGGGCTGAATATTAATGATTTTTTTTGTGACCATCTTTGTGTTTTTAATTTATGTTTGATGTATTTCCATTGTTTTTCTGCCATCTGGGGTTGTAAAATATCAGATAGCCAATTGCAAATATGAGGTGATATCTTTTAGAGGTCCATGATATCAAATTGTTTCTAATGGTACTTGTTTCTACTGGTAAAGAAAAGATTAACGTTGACCTAAGGAATTGCATAATACAAAGCAACTAGTGAGTTGACTTAAGGTACAATTTAGCCCTTAACTGTCTTGTGCCTCTTGTGTGTTCATATATCAGTTTGGTTTTTCTGTTGTTTGGTGGAGACTTTATATCCAGCGTCAGTGCTTTGTGTTGTATCATACAGTATCAGTTACAGAGTAATCACACACTTGTACATACTTTTGTACCCTGCAGTTGAGTATAAAAATGAACTACTGTATATTTTCTGCCATTTATTCATTGAAAATTTGTTGTAATTGTTTGTTCGGTATTCATTAGCATGTTTTTTCTTGAGAGATTATGTATTTTGAGCCCTCTTTTGTGAAGAAGGTGACCTGTTCACAATATGTTTATCAGTTCTTTTATGGCCCCCTTCCGCATGCCCCTTCTTATATCCGTTGCCTGTGTATGGAGAATCATCAAACCACAGGTATTAATTTTCATTTAAGAGACTACATTTTCTGTCAAATTATTGATAAGCTATCTCCTTATAATGTTTCCCTGTAAATTAGTTTCAGCTGAATTTTGATGGTCAATAACAATTTTAAATTTGCCAGTGCAATTCCATTGGAAAACACCAATTTTAGCCTCTATCCAAGGGCAAAGTCAATTGTTGAGTACTCTCGGAAGGTTACCCTTCATGCAGGGGATGCATTGTTCATTCCTGAAGGATGGTATATTTTACTCTGTTGCTAAGTTTTCTCTGAAATTTGGATTTAGAGACCGCCGGGGATGCATTGTTCATTCCTGAAGGATGGTATATTTTACTCTGTTGCTAAGTTTTCTCTGAAATTTGGATTTAGAGACCGCTGGGGATGCATTGTTCATTCCTGAAGGATGGTATATTTTACTCTGTTGCTAAGTTTTCTCTGAAATTTGGATTTAGAGACCGCCGTCTTATAATTTTTGTCTCCTGAAAAAAAGTGTTTCTCTTGAAACTTGAGCTTGCTGACATGGAGTGTGCATACGAAGGTCTTAATAAGACTTAATTGTAGGTTGAGGAAGTACTAAGTATGTTGGTTGACATATTCCCAATTGGGTTGAATAAATGAATCGTAAAAAGGTTAACAATAGTGTATAAAAAAAAAATTCAAAATAGCATGTTAAATGGAGCATTTGTGGTTGATTTCTGTGGGGAAATATCCATTCGTAAGCAAATTAGTTGTACAATAAGTTATTGAACTGGATTTTCTCATGTTCACATATCGTACGTGTCTCAGTTACATATAACCGGGCAAGTAGTGCTAGGAATCATGTGCCAACATATGGATGAATAATTACTTTTCTGGCAATTCAAAGGTGCTTTCTAATTCACATTCTAGGTTCCACCAAGTGGACAGTGAAGATTTAACTATAGCTGTCAATTTCTGGTGGCAGTCTGACATGATGTCTGGCATGCCAGAACACATGGATGCTTATTATCTACGTAGAATATTGAAAAGGTATGATGTCTTATCCACATCTGTTTTGGTTGTGCTTCCATTTATCAGAAACAAGCTTACTTTTCTCTCCTTTCCATGTTTGGCTGCTATTGAATCTTAATTCCAAGATTAACTGACAAAGAAATGGTAAGCAACGCTTCATCCTGATCTGTTGCTCGTGAAGTAAATATTGATATTCGTATATATTTTCTACTATACCGCGTAAGAGATTGTTTTGTTAGAATGCAATCTCTCTGTGTGCTGGCCGTTTAAGGTTCTTACATCTGTGAAAATATCCGTCTCTCTTTTTTGGGTCAGTATATATTCATATAGAAAATAATTTCAAACATCACCAAACTTCTAATGAGTTTGTATCAAACATCAAATGCATAATTTCTGCGGCACATTACTTGATGGGAATATTTGTTATAACAAGACTGTCTTTGTAAGTGAAATCTAAAACAGAAGAACTACCAATTCCTGTATATAGATAGCATAGGCTGAATAAATGTCACATGGGGAGAGTCTGGTGAACATATCTTAAAGTTTTAGAAATATTGCAAGCTAGGTTGAGATATCACCATATAGCGTTTCTAAAACACTCAATTCAAGGCCATTTGTACAACACTTGAGAAATGTATGGGCATTGTCATGGGAATTCACTTGTCCTAGGCAGTGTCTTTTTTTTTCCTGCTGGTACACATGGCTGGAGCAGAATAAAATATTTTAGAAACAAAAGGAATTCTCGGAGAATGTTTAGGGACACTGGAAAGTGCAGTTTTTTTAAGATGAGAATTTATGAAAATTTTGTTAATGGCATCTTTTGAGGTTCAAATCTCATCTTATAGATGAACTTAATTCTTGCAAGGGGAATTGATCCTCTATGTACCTGTTTGGTAGCCGGTAGCCCAGATAAGAAGAATTGGACTTTCTTCCATTCCCCCCCCCCCCATTTTGGTAGCCAAGAATTGCATATATTCATCCTATATCAAACTCATGGCCTACCACTAAATACCTGTTCCTATGGGAAATGGAATCTGGCCAAAGAGGTATTATCTAATTTCCAGAATTCAATTGTAATAAAATTTAAAAACTTCCATGGAACATCGCCCTTCTTGTTTTTGACATAGTTCTGATGCAGTTACAGACCCCCACACTTTGGAATTCTTAGTTACTTCAAAGAAAAAACATAAATTATTAATCTTTAAACATTAAGTTCCAATAATGTAGCCCACTAGAAAAATTCTCATTTTGTTATCTTGGAACAGAAAAAAAGGATCAATTCTAAAACATTAATCTCCATTGTCTACTTTGAGCTTCAATCCATACATTATGCTGTGATTCTTCAACTACTTCAAACATTCTCATATATTCCACCAAAAGGACCAAGAAAATGTGTGAACAATGACCATCCACGTTATCTGCACTCTTTGCTAATGCCTTGACTTAATCTAGAGAATATACATTTCCTTATGAACTTGGAATGTCACTGGAAAGGTCTAGCTCCTTCGTTATTCCGCCTTACAGGTGACATGTAAAGACTCATATAGAGAATCTAGAGATATGTCTAGCATAACTGATAGCAATTGTTGGTCTTTCTCCGCTTTGGATCTTGTAAGATGAATTTTACCTAGAGATCACATGTTATCACAAGTATATTTATTATCTCATGTAACTTAGTTAAGTCAGATTTTCCAAAATCATATCTAGCCATATGATGATCACTACTTGGAATTTAGATGCCGAACTCGAATCTCAATTCACTTCCTTGATTACTGCCATTCTATTAGGGGGAAAGAAATGCCACATTAAATATCTTCTTTACCAATTCCCCCGAGTTCAGTTGTGCTTCCTGCGCAATTGAAGGATTTGGCATAAAAGAGTACCCTAATTTGTATTTTCAATTTTGGTAAGGACAGGATCGAATGCTCTCTATGCCTTCAACTTCCAAGGTGAACCATATGATTGGTGCAAGTGGCCAGTCTAGTAATGAAAATGCAGGTTACAATTGTAGTTCTTCTTACTCTTTGCAGTTTGTGATCTCATTTTTATTTCAGTTATTTTAACTTGACGAGCAAATTTAGATACATACGGGTTACTTATTTTGCGAACAAATTGTGAAAATCCGTGATGCAGATTTGAATTTGAACCATCAGGAAGTAGGTGGAGAAGAAAAGCTTGAGCCAGGGTTTTCATTACGGGAACTGGAACCACATGAACTTAGATCTCTTCATGAACTCATTTCCTTAGTCCATGAACAAATCAACTGCCAGCCAGCAGGCAACATCGCAGCAGACCAGTCTGCCTGTAGAGAGGAAGTCGTGAAGAAATTGGATAAAGCAAATTTACATAACTTAGAAGATGATCCAATTGCTAATACCGTTTGGAACCTAGAACCACATGTCTTTCAAATTGTCTTTCTCACCATGGCAGTAAGTTTCTATTCCAATTCAAATCGTACATTTCTTCCTTCTAGAGGTATAACAAACTAAAGCAAATGAGTACTCATTGCCCGATAAGATTTTCTTTACTATATCTGCTTTCCCTCTTCTTTATTTCCAATGATATTGGAGATGCATTTGAATTTTACCCATGCCTCAACATCAAATGCTTAACAGTGGATAATTTTTTGCATTGAAACCAACCAATTGAAACCAACCAATTGTGTCCACGGATAATTTTGCATTGAAACCAACCAATTGTGTCCACGGATAATTTTTTGGAGTTGTTTAAATCATTGTCATCATAAGGTAAATGACACCGATAGCTTGGGATATGTTCTTTACGATGTTGATATCCCAGGTAATGATACTGGATGACTCATGTGTCTGGTGGTGATGTGTGGATTGTGGCTTTCAGAAACAGCAGTCAATATCAAATTTTAATTAGCTGGAACCTTTTCTTTGGCAATATATGCTATTGAGTAAAAATCTACCTCCACTCTTGAGGCAATTAAGTGCTTCATTTCAGGATTGTTAGGCAAAACTGGATGTGTTGGCTCTTTTGTTTTCTTCTGTTCTGTATTTATTATTCTCACTTTTTGGCCCAGAACCATTTTGTTTGCTTGTCAAGAGTTGCTGTTTTATTGAGCATTTATTTGTAAGCTGTTGTATCACTGTATGGGTTGCTCTCTGTCGTTTTTTACGCAGAATTTGTCACCAATCACCATATTATATTCATTCTTTTTGCTGATTGATGCTGTATTTGTCAATTTTAGTTTTGTCCCTGATCCATTTTGTTTGTTTGTTTGTTTGTTCACTCTTGCTGTATTTACTGGACATTTACTTTTGTTGGTATAATGTTTGCGTTGCTCACGCTCTTTCCACTTCAGAAATGTTCTGCTTCCTAACCAGCTATAGTCATTCTTTTGCCGATCAATACCTTATTCTCTATTTCGTTTTTCCCCTTCATCTTTCTTGTTCTAAACTACCAACTTTGCATTTTCAGCACAATTTTCCAAGGACATTGGAGGCTTTTGTATTGCATGCGCTCTCCCCTGTAGGAGTTGAAGTCCTTACCAGGAAATTCGAGCAGATGGATCAAAGGATTGCTCCAGATGAGCGGTGCATATTGATCTCTTTTCTTAATTCTTATGGTGGCTCTTGTGCTCCATGAAAACCAGGATATCTAATTGAGTCTTAATTATTTATATTTTTATAATTTCAGGAGTCAGTTTTACCAAAAGTTCTATAGCGTGTTTGATAACCAGTTCTCTGCCATGGATGCTCTTTTGAATGGGAAAGAGTCTTTTGCATGCCAGGTACCTTATTAATCTTTAAGTTTGTGTAATAGTTACTCTGTTGCCATCTTTGAAGGGGTTGAACCATTGAAGAAGTTTAAGAAGTTCGTTTTTCATTATATATATGTATATCCCATCACTCTTCGTCCTTCTAAAGCTTTCCTAAGTCATGTAAAGATTGAACTAGCAGTTTGCCTGATACAGTCAGAAATCATTATATTTTGGTCAACCTCTTCTGAAAAAAGAACTCAGATAACAATTATTTTTGCCTCGAAGGAAGCTATTCTGCTTCTGTCACTACATGATGTCTTGCTTCATGCATAATAACAATTTATGCTGCTCTCATGTATTAAGGCGAGATCACTTATTGGATGAATTGAATACTCTGTAAGATCATGTTTTATTTTATCTCAAAATGCTGATCACTGATTTAATGAAGAAAATTTAGATTGGATGCTTGCAAATTTGTTATGCCAAATGCAATGAAGGAGTTTCTGGCAGTGGTCCCTATAATGTTTATGATGATAGAATCTTAAAATGCCACCATTGAGGATAAGCTTTCCATATTTTAATTTGTCTTATATATGATATATCATGGTCCATGTGACCTAAGGCCTTAAAATTTTAATCCTTGCTTTGATTATAATTTTGGGCACACATATTTCACTCAGATCAAATGTCTCATTCAGGCACCTTATCTTGCATACCTTTTCCCCCCTACTGCCTTTCACTTTTTTGCTTACAATGATGCATAAGCACGCCGATATAGCAAAAATACTTGCATGTTCACATATTTGGCTGCAAATGTTAATATATTCTTTAAAGGACATTTAGTCTAAGTAAGGTATTTCTATGAGTGGCATCAGACACTGTCCTTATTGGGTTCTTTCTTCTAACAGGCATTCAATAATGTGCTGGTCCAATATCTGGGACTTAATCTTGATGGGCCAAAACCATCGCTGCAGTAGGAATGACTGACCGATAATGTTCAGAGACTGTTGATTATTTATAGTCTTGGCTTGCGAAACATGCCAAATTGGAAAGACGAAAGAGTGCCATCTTGGTTTCGAATTATACATGTGAGTCAATTTACACCATGTTTTACCTATTAGTATATTCAGCTGAGCCTATGTAATGATAGCTAATATAATATTTGGTGCAATGGTTAGTTGTAGAACAAATTAGCATGTCTTGTCTAAGAAAATTCACATGTATGTACTGTGCTTCTAAGTTATATTTTCTTGCACTCAGCAAGTGACACCTCAAGTTCTTTGACCAAATAATGAGATTATCTGTGAAGACAAAAAAAGTCAAGTGGACTCCCTAATTAAAAGCTATCAGTGAAGATCAATGACATACTATAAAGACTAAAGCATGAAGTGGAAGTAAAAAGCTAAAGAGGGTTTAAAGATTAACTAATAATTAGGTCAATAATGTCTTCACTGTAGTAAAAATAGACAACTGCACTTATTTCTGAAAGTTGTGATGATTGCAGTTGTGTGTGCATTTGAACGTAACTACTCACCTCCCTTAGCTATACCTATTACCTCAGACCGACCTCTTAAGACCGATGCACATCTTATTGGCATGCCCATTTAGTATTCACATGTTAAGTATTACCGTTGTTTATACACTAGGTTCGACATGTACTAGCTACTTTTAGTTCTCTTGGGAATTTGCTAGCTAGGTGATCACTTCATTATCTGCACATTATTTTCGGCCTATTAGCTCAAGAATCGTTCGCTTTACACTTTTTCGACTTATGTGACTGAATCCTGAAAGCTATGAGAATATGAATATCTTGAAACTGTTGTGTGTGCAGCCAAAAACTGATAGTAACATAATTTTGAAGTTGGGCTGAGATATATTTGCCTTACTCTTTATTCGTTGCCGTGGTGACACTCAAATGTTGTGTGGAGGACTACTATTATTCTGCATGGGGATTTGCAGTAGATGGGAAAAGATAATAAAACAAAATGAAAGAAGGTTTAGTAATTATTTGCTTTGGAAGAAAGAAGAAAAGGAATAAAAGGTAGGCCTGTGGAGATGAGATTCCCTTATGAAACATGACATATGCAACTTATAGAGAGAGAATAGAATAGAAGCTTTAGTTTTTGTCCTGTTCTGCTGCATAACATAACGTAGCATAGCAAAATAGTAAGAGAATGTGTCCTTTCTCTACTGAGACAAATGATGTGTATTGGTACCTTAACCTGCAACTTATTTCACCCTACTTTCTAAAAGCTTTGGATATACCAAAGTAACTTAGTATATCTTTGATACACACACACATATATATATTCTTTGGGTCCATTCCATATGCTTATTGCTTATCTTTTCTTAATCACTTTGTATATTCCTCATAAAGCTAAAGGAATTATTGTTACTGTGCACTTTTACTTAAATTCCTCATCTTTTTCTCAACACTTGGGTTTTGAATATACCTCTCTAAAGCTCATGTCCTTATCCTTGCCCAAAACATGACACCTTGAGCTTTCTTTGTGAGAAAAGTTTATTCTTATGGTATGCCCTCAAATTACACGAATAAACGATGCATGTTTATTCTATTTTATCATTTACTTTATTTCTGATTCCTTTAGCTTCTCAAAATAGTAGTAGTAATAAAAGATAGAGTGAACTTCGAAATTAGTCTCTGAAAAATGAAAATATCGGCACAAGTATTGGAAAATGAAAAATATCAAAATGTCCTTATTTTCCAATTTTGCACCTGAGCCCTAGAAAGGGCAAAAGCGACCATTTCTTTCTCTCCCATGTGCACATGCACTCTATCGCATGACCTTTCAAATTACTTTCAGATCTATGTACCAACTTCTTCATCTTCAAGTTCAACGAGGTTGAAGATGAAGAAGTTGGTACAAAAATACGGAAGCAATTTGCAATGTCCCGTGTCAGTGTGCGTGTGAGGTGTGCACGTGAGAGAGAAGAACATACTAAAATAAGTGAAATGATGTCAAAAAACTGTCTTGTTAGTTTGACATTAAAACTGTATTGAATTGCATTGTAATTTTATGCTATTCTCTTTTCTTTTTATATCATTTTCAACAGGAGAGGGAAAAGAAGATGCATAAGCACAGAAACAGAGGGGAAAGAGATAATCCAAAGTTTTAAAATTGATGAATGAATGATGTATCTTTTTGGTAAGCGTTGACATTAGTGAATGAATGATGTTATCTTTTTTAATTTATGTGGCTTTTGGGATCACTACCTAATTGCCGGACCACCACTAGAGCCCAGCACAGAAACACATACACCACCAGCAGCATCAACATAGTTGCTTTTTTGCCTTCACGCTTACACCAGGTTTTACTACTGCCTCTTCTTTAAAAATACTTTTCCTGCCTTTTTTTTTTACTTCATGGTCTCTTAACACTTTTCTACATCTTTAAATTCATATTTAAATGTTAATTTGTTTTTTTTTAAAAATCAATTTTGTTCTATGGTGTATTTTTGTTCATGGATGTTAATGGTGAGTGATTTCAAAATAATGTTATCTCCGTCCACAACTAATAGCTTTGTTTTTTTTTTTATTCATTTTAGTCCGTCCATAAAAACCAGTCTCTTTCTATTTTGGTTAGTTTATGTTCTCTTTTTTTGCAAGTTTCTATTTCTCTTTAATATTCTTTAATTAATTTCCTTTCTTACTCTACTAATTAAAACCCGTGCGATGAAGGGAGTCTACTAATTAAAACCCGTGCGATGAAGGGAATATCATGTCAACATGTGGATATTTGTATCCATAGGAACTGTTTTCCACAATATTTTGGATATTACTCATCAAAGCCATATACCAAATTGAAGCTTACTATATTACTCACACAAGAGGAAGCTACTTAAGTAAAATTAGTAATCCCTCCATTCTATGTTAGTTGATTCTATGTTAGTTGAGACAATTTTTTTTGGCATTGAAATTAAGAAATTGAGGTATTAAAGATTAAAGTAGAAAGACTAAAGTAAGAGAGAATAAAGTACTCCTTCCGTCCCGAGAAAAGTGAATTTTTCTACACACGAAATTTAAGGAATTGATATTTAAAGAGTTAAAGTAGAAAGAAGAAAGTGTGCGAGAGAGGAAAGTATGAGAGATAAAGAGGGAATATAGTAGGTGGAGAATAAAGTAAGAGAAAAGAAAAGAGAGTAAAATATTAGAGAAAATAGATTTTTTAGATATAAAAAAATGAAATAATTCAACTATCTTGAGATGGTCCAATAATGAATATAATTCAACTACCTTTTGATAGAGGCAGATCTACATGTTAGGGTCGGGGGCCACTGGAACCCCTACTAATTTTCATATTATGCATGTATATATTACTTCCTCCGTCCTCGATTAATTGTCACTCTTTTCCATTTCGGTTTGTCCCTCAATAATTGTCACACTTCATTTTTACCATAAATGGTAAGTAGGTCTCATATTCCACTAACTTTTTCAACCAACTTTTCTTTACATTTCTTAAAATCCATACCTGATTAAAGAATGATAATTAATCGAGGACGGAGGGAGTACATGTGAAATTCTCAATTGTAGTAGTAGTTCACGTGGTTCTATAGTTGGGCTAGCAATCTTGAGTTCCTGTTGTGGCTCGAATTCGAATCTTGCAAGTGTAAATATTTGTTTTTTCCATTTTTTCTTTTTTAATTTCTTTTTATTACTCATTTTTCTTGGGTTATGTTGTTTGCAACCTCCAATGTAAAATTCCTACATCCATCACTGCCTTTTGAGACAGATGGAGTAGTACCTTGAAATTGAAGCTTATTATTAGCGCATCCACAGTGGTGGCCCTCTTGGGCATGCCCAACAAACTTGGCCCTGCCCATGAAAACTTGGCCACCACAATGGTGGCCCTCCGAGCCACCCATTAAAATTATTTTCTTACATTTTTGTTATATTTTAATTTAGCTAGAATAAAAATTATTGGACTATAATAAATTAAAAAAATCTAAATTCATTTAAAAAAATTTGACAATTACAAGCACATATATTTATTGAAAATTCAAATTTTAATTATTTCGTAGTTAGGGTGTGAATTGAAATCACAATCATTAATTAAAAAGATGACCAATTTAATAGGGATTTAGTTTTAAAAGATGATTTGTTTCCTAAATTAATGCTAAATTATTTTTTTGAAAACTGCCATCCTCTTTCCGTCGCACTCTCTCTCTCCACTTCATCTTCTTCACTTCATATTCTCCAAAATACTAAAATTAACACAAAAACTAAAAAAAATAAATAAAAATGAAATCATGGCCCGGGCCGCGACTCTCGGCCCTTGCAGTGGCGAGCCGCGCCTCGCGCCCAAGAGCCTCGGCCAGGTCGAGAGCTCGCCTCTCTCTCGTCCACCCCCCTGAGCCGACTCCCTCACTTGCCTCAGTAGTGGGGGGCCGCGCCTGGGCCGACTCCGGGCCAAGGGCCGCGGCCCTCCCACAATGGATGCTCTTACTCACACAAATCTGCACAAGTAAATTTATTATTAACAATTTACCGATATAGAGTCCGCCGCATTTCGAATCATGGCGCTAGTTCGGTTTATTAACAACGGTAAAATTCAAATTAAAAAAAAAATGTTGTACTAATGGAACATCACCAAAAGTGGGATACAAAATCTCAAGTGCAGTTACGTGCAACATACCCATCACAAAATTTGATTTTTACTACGTGTCCTTAACTAATTAGTGACTTCTAAAGTCCCACTAACATCTCTACGAGTGCTATTACATGTCTTAACTTAAACAAAAATTATAAGTGTTAATACCTCTATGTGCAAACCACAAAAATAAATAAAATAGTACTGTACTACTCTAGTGTGCGTTTTCACATCAAAACTTTCAAAATAGGAGTAAGAAAGGAATCAACTTATTAAACCCGCATATAATTCATTATTCTCACTTATAGATAATCCAAAAACGTCGTCCAAGCAAAAACCAAAAACGAAATAAAACATAAATAAAAAACCATTGTTTTGTTGTTCTTTTGCCTTGTGTTGTTGTAGTACTGCTAAATAAAGCAATTTCCCCTCTCTCTCTCTCTAGCAATTTCCCCACCCACCGAACCCAAAGCCATGCTGCCTCATCACATAGCTGTGATCCCTCTCAAACGCCGACAGCTTCACCAGTGGCAGCAGCTCCTCCCTCCCGCCGCCTCCCCCTCCGCCGCTGCTGCTTGCTCCGCCGGTCAGCCCGAGGAAGTCCCTGGTCAGCACGTCGCCGCCACCGCCACCGCCGCCGCCCCTCTGCCACGCCATCTCCAGACCTGCCATGCTGGAGGAGGAGGACCCCACGTGGGCGGGCCCCACCGCGGCCGCCCTCTGGAGGAGCGCGGTGGCCGACATCGCGGCCCCCGCCACACTCCCCATGCCTTGGTAGAGTTGGGGTGCTAGGGTTTGCTCTGCACGGGAGAGATTCATTTGGGGGGGTTGAGGCCCCCACGCCTGGCCGAATTGGCGGTGGTGTCCCGAGGAGAAGGAGAGGACGTTTGGCGGGGTGAAGAGGTAGGGTTGGGTGGCGGCAGGGGCAGGGGCCGGGGCGGGGACGGGGGCCGGGGCCAGGGCGAAGTCAGGGTTTGGAGCCAAGATTGAGTTTGGGTCCAAGATTGAGTTTGTGACAGCAGAGAGCCTTGCACTTTCCTCAGCCAAAGCATCACAAAATGCCCTGTGGGTGATGAAGCTATCCTTCCTATACAAAGTAAACAAAAATATATTAGCATATAAATTTGGTAAAAATAGAAATTGTATGGCATGATCATTTGTTTCATATATTCCTAGTAGTGAACTCATCCAATTACTTGCACAAACAAGAAAGTAATGAAATAATCAAATTGGGTAGTGATAAATTCTTTCACTCAATTGATTAAACACTAAACAAGGCTAAAATATCAAATGAAAGTGTGTATTATGTCATAAACTATTAAATGAAATTAAACATGTGAAATATGGGGGTGAGTGTAGAAAGGCACAAACCTCTTTAATAATGACTATATGGGGCCAATTGGTCTTGTGGGACATTACAAACTTTCAAAGCAAAAGCATACAGGAAAATGTAGATGTTTTTTCTGAGGTTGTGAGCCCCAAAGTGAGTGTGAGAGAGATGGATTTTGCATGCACTAAAGTTCTTGAAAATAGAGCTTGTTCATGCACAAACACACACACACACACATACACAATAGCCAGTGCATTTCATGTGCAGTTCATAAAATTTCGAAAAAAAACACAACACAAGGTTTTTTATGATCATAGTCTACAAAATTATTTCAGCATCTGTCAGTAAATAGTGGAAATCTTGCAGGGATTGTATCAACAAAAGTATTCAATCTTCCATAACTTTCTTTTAGAACAATTGCTGAGACAGTCATCATTGTTTTTTAGACTCCTTTTTATAGTACACACAATTAACAAAAGTTGAGAAAGAAGAGACAGACATTTGCATGCAAATGCAGGCTTGCCAGTGTCCCACATTTCAAAACTACCAAAAACAAATTTCTTGCAAATTAAGATCGATTTATTTAGAACACAATCATACACATTGACCATTATATGCTTATAGTATAACTAAAACAACAAAAACCCACTTTAAAAAATTGAATCTTTCAAAGAAATGAAACATGGGAAAGAATTTATTGGAAAAAGCATTAAATATGACTAAATTATGGTCTGTCCGCAACATTAAAGATCAATACAAAAATCACGAAGTTTAGATTTGTCCGTCTAGATCTGATGATGATTTTCACCAAAGAAGACAATTTTCTTTATAAATAGTCAACATCATTTAATTCAATGCCGGTAACGCTACTATGATTTTAAATTCCACCAAAAGTTTTTTTTTGGTAATAGGGGCATTGCATAGTAATTTATGTTAAATTCGCACGGACATAAATTTTTTTAAAAGAAAAGCACTGAAAAAAATTAGTTTTAGAAAATAATATATGCGATAGGCTAAAATAGTAGACATGACAATTGAACGGCCGATTATTCAAAAATGGGAAAAACATGCAAATACACATGTGTGTGTGTGCGTGCGAGTTACTTACCGGGGTTTCCGGATAGGTTTCTCTTCTTCTTCGGCTTGACCTGAGGGGGGGTGGGGGCGGGGGCGGTGATGGTTGTGGAATTCGACATCATAGAATTTAAGGTGCCGATATCGCGATTAATCCTAGCACGGCTGCCGTTTTCAATTGGATTCGGAATCGCCATCGGAAACATTGTTATTTCTATTTTTGGTGGGCGGAGGGAGACGAATAATTTTTAGTTGAATTGTGACAAAAAAAAGAAACAAAATATTGAGATTTAAAGAAAAAAATATTTGGTATTTTGTGAGTGAAGAGAAGCTCCTCTAACAAACCCTCATTAAAGCCCCACTCATGAAATAGCTAAATCCCACCTGGAAATTTAATGCAGCTGAGGAGTAATATATTCTCGATGAATTCACATAAATATTTTGTTAAATATGGAAATAAGACCAAAACAAAATTGAAAACAAAAACTAATAGTAGAATCTAACTCTCTGGATCACTGTCTTAAACTATCTAATTTTGGTTGCTTCTTCTCCTTGTATTTTTCTGCTACACAATTCAAATATCTCTCTATCTCTCTCTTGAAATTGAATCAATTGATCTCTCATCTCTTTGGAAGGTATCGAAGAATATATATATAAGTGATAAAGTAAGCTTGTATAGTATATTTTGTAAAGTTGTCAGTAGGTAGAAATAGTATACAAGAATGTGTGTTTTTATTATTACAGTGGCAGATTTGGACAAGAGAAAAACGGCCAACTTAAAAAAATATTTATAACACAAATCCCAGATAATTAATGGCACAAAAAACCAGAAAAGGCAAGAATTCTGCAAAGTAAAGTATGTGTGTGTTTGAGAGAGCGACAGTGGTGAATATGAAAATTATTGAATCAACAAGTATTCTTTTTAATTAATTGTTTTACATAAAATTAGAGGACTGACATGGGTACTTTTTTTTGTCACTCTTCCTGTTATAAAACACCCAAACTCCTAAAAGTTTTATTGAAATGTAATTCAATGTATTAAAAGGAAGGATTGTTTATAAGAAAGAAAATTGAGAAACTTAAAAAGATAAAGTATTATTATGGAAAATGGTGGCAAAGCCAAAAGGCTAAAGCTTAAAGTGCTAATAGTTGATAGTGTAATAGTTGATATATATATGCCCACTTTTTTGTAGCCTATGGCTATGCTTTCATAATTAAATTATCATAAGCTCATGTTTTTGATGATTTACACACACTCACATTTATGTATCATGGAGTAGTATACAAGTGTATGTCAATGGGAGACAAAAAGCTCTTGTAATTTATCAAAGGATATAACATTGATGTGTAATTATTAATTCTTACTCTTAAAGTTGTAATTGTGATATGTTTTCCATTATTAGTCTTGTTGGGATAAAAGCTAGAATGATTTGGCCATAATTGTGTGGACTTTAATTGTGTGATTATATTAATAAATAGACTTTTCCTTGTAATAATTTCAGTTATACTATGCAGGAAAGTTGATTCATTATTGTACACAAAGAAATACTATGTAAATATCGTATGGATCCCATTGACCTTATTCATATATACTCCCTTTGTCCCTTTAAAAATGAAACATTTGCTTTTCAATACAGGATTTTATGTAGTGTTGTGTTGTTTTGTTCAACTAGATTACACTCCTAATCTAATGGGACAAAGAATAAAGGGAAATTGGTCTCTAAAACCATGAACTTTGCCTAAAATTTGGTATTTCCCATGAACTTTGAAATTGGTATATAATATCACGAACTTTGCATTTTGTTTGGTATTTCCCGAACTCACTCAAATAAGATATTTTCATCAAAATCTTATTTAACATAGGCAACCGTGATATGTTTTATAATATTTGAAACCACTTTTTAAGTTCATAACATATAGCATAAAAAGTCACGTTGAAAACCACGTTGATTTAATTGTGTCAAGTATGATAAAAGCCTCGTAAGTTAGTCAAATATAGTAATAAACATGCCGTGGGAAATACCAAACAAAATGCAAAGTTTGTGATATTATATACCAATTTCAAAGTTCATGGGAAATACCAAATTTTAGGCAAAGTTCATGGTTTTAGAGACCAATTTCCCAAGAATAAATTAGAATAATATAGATTATTAAACAACCAACCATAATACTATAGAATTAACTAAAATTTGAAAATAACAACATAAAAAGTTAATGTTCATCCTATTATAAATCCTACTAATTGGTAAATAGATAATTCTAGCAATTTAAATCTCAAACTTTTGACTTTATTGAAAATTAGACTTAATATAAGTGTTTCAATTGCCATTTCTGTTTTTCATGAAAATTGAATTTATTGTGGTGATATCTTCTTATCTCAATTAATTAATTATATACTTATCTCTATTTCTTTTTTTTTTTCCTTCTTATCCCATTCCTGGAGTGCACTATTTAATTTCTCAACTACAAAACCCCACCAAAAAGAATTTAGAAGTCTCTTTATTTTCCTCCCAAATATCTTTTGCAACTTTTTCATATTCCAAACCTGTATCCAAAGCCATATAGTAGTATGTAATAATTTGCCAAACTCGTCAATAAAAGTTATTAAATTCTTGATATGAATCATTTCACAAGTTTCAAAAAATATTATCATTATAGTCGCAGAAAAACATGCAAATTAGACAACTTGTCACCAAAACGATCTCATAATAGTTCATGAATATTTTCTTTAATATACTACTATATGACTTCTAAAATCATCATATACACATAATTATACCCTTTAAAATTTAAATTTTAAAAATAAATAAAAATTGCAACAAGCAACATGGGAGTGTTAATTGAGCTTTGCAATGTACTAATAATAGGACCCATGATGTGTGCTTATATCAAGATTCTTGAAATTGATTAAACACTGGTGAGAATCCTATGTTTTCTAGGATCATGTGTTTATCTTTGATTAGAGATTCATTTCTTCTTCTTTAATTTTTGCTTCTTCCCTTTTCATGAGATAAGATTAGGATTTTGTACTTCACTTCACTTACATATCCATCTTTTGAAACCCTAATGAAAATGTTGTTGTTGTACGCCATTGACATCTAAACTAATACTCCACTAATTTATTATGTAACTTTAGTCAATTACTACTATTAATTTTCCCATTTTTAATTTTTATTCATGTTTCCAAGAATCCAATGTTTTTTTGTAGATGGCAAATAAGAACTCAAAATCTAGTGAAAATGGGCAGTTTAGATACATATCTAGATCTGTGATTAAACTAAATTTTTGTAATTGGTTATACGAAGTAATTTTTGGGTCGAATTAACTGATTTATTTATTTAGAAAATGTAGCAATAATTTTGGATGTGAATGGTGATGAGTAGAGAGAAGGGAATATTTGATAATTAGTGGGAAAGAATAAACAAAAGATGAGTCGTGCAATGAATGATGCTTTTATTCACGGGTTCTATTCTAAGATTCTTTCATGCAATTCAGACTTAGTACTCTACATTTGTTTATTTATAAAAGTTACTATTTTAAATGACTATTATTGTGAATAAATTACAATTGTTAGTATGAAGAAAAGTGAAAGTTTTACACAATAAAAATTAAAATGTAGTATCGTAATAGAAGATGACAGTTTTTCATGATTAAAAATGATTATTGCTCTTAATAAATATTACTAGCATTTTAATGAGTACAAATTATAAATACTTAAAGATTTGAATAATATTAAATTGGATTGAATTCGGATTGAGTCAAGTTTGTCCCGCGTGGGAGTGAGGCTCCAAAGTTAAACATAAATAAATACTCCATCCGTCCCCGATTAAGAGTCACACTTTTCCATTTCGGTCCATTCCCAATTAAGAGTCACACTTCATTTTTATCATAAATAGTAAGTAGGTCTCACATTCCACTAACTCAATTCACTCAATTTTATTATAAAACCAATATAAAAAAATGAGTCCCACATTTCATTAACTTTTCAACCAACTTTTCTTTGCATTTCTTAAAACTCATGTCCGGTCAAAGTGTGACTCTTAATCGGGGACGACGGGAGTAAGAAAGATGCAAATTAAATTCCAATTCTCAATGCTATTGGGCCAAGGCTAACTGGCTAAGTATATACTAGTAATTTTTATAGAAAAGCTAGTCAAGAGATAAAATTTAAACTCTATTTCTGTATGTGATAGTTGAATGAGGGATCAATAAGATGGGCTCAACAGAAGAAGGCCCATTCTGAAATATCCATTTTAAAACCTGACCATAGTTGGGTTGGGCCAAAATATAAAAGCCACTCAGTTTTACTAGCAAGACATTCCGGGCCCATAGGTGAACGGTGAAATTCGACCCCTAAATTTTTTTGTTCAATCGCATATTGTTTGACATCTCAAAAATTAGTGCAATTTTTTTGGCACTATTATAAGAATTCATGCTCATAAGAGCAATCTTATGATTCTCTCAAGTCTCATCATATACTAAAAATTGGGAATTCGAACCAACCTGATTGGCATGGTGATTCAACACTTTGTCCTATGACTATGTGGATGGAGCACACCATTTGATCAGTTTCTATCGCTCGGTGTGCTAGCTGATCGTTGGAACCAGAGGCGGAGCCAGCCCTTTAGCAGGTGGGGATTTGCCCCTCCTCACCTCTTCCCCTCCATTCTATTCATGTATAAATTTTCATGTATATATATAAAATTATACCAAAAGCCACTTCTCAAAAATAAAATTTTACTATCTATATGTAATTTTGCTCATCCAGTATTGAATTTCTAGATACGCCCCTAGTTGGGACGAGGGAACCCTCTAGCTGTCGACAGCCATTTAGCTAGTCTTCTACCGCTTAGTGCACTAACTGCTGGGACGTTTTTTTAGCTGTCGCCAAGAAGAATACACGAAAATAAAAAAAATTGGGAATGGGAGGAAAAAAAATTGATATAGATGTTTTTCAATTTTCAGTTTTATTGTGTATACGGTATTACTCCATATCAATAGGTTTCATATTTTATTAGGTAAATTATTAGATCCCAAATATTTAATACTGATGATGGAGTAATTTTGGTGCTCTAGCCTCCATGTATTGCAAAAAAGTGAAAATTAACATGCCATGTCACTTCCAACAAATTTCAACCAACTCTCTCTCTATCTTTATCTCCTTTGTAAACTCTTCGTTCCCTTCCCAGTTCTTTCCCATCTCTCTAAAAATGATAGAATAAGAACAAAATTATACACTCTCTTCAATTTTTCCGCCCCCAGCTCACAGCCCTTGCCCCATACTAGTTCCGTCGCTGCCGAGATTGATTATGCGTGACATTATCTCAAGAGTACTGAAACCCGGCCGAACAGCATTCACAAGACACACTGATACGATGAGACTCGTTTCTGCACGATCAACAAGGGTTTCCGAAGGGGGGAGGTTTTCTCCGTTGAGCAGCCGCCGACCTCTAGGGTTTTATTAGTAGAAAAAGAGATTGCAATTAAACGAAACGATAAAAGTAGGGAATATTCTGTGTTATTGATGGATGTTTCAATGAACAGAAGCCCTGTTTATAGCATTATCTAAGGTTCGACTCGATCATTTCGGGAAAGAACCAACAAGAAAACCCGAAACGGAGTGTATAGTAAGGTCAACCCAAAAAGTCTTTAAAATAAAATATTCAATAAAAATAAATAATTAAAATAACTCAAAAGAACAACTGATATTATTTGGAGACATAATCTCCAAATCACGCAGGCTTCTTCCTTCTGCTGCCTCTTCGATCCTCTCGGCTCCTCGTGCTCTTCTCCTTCGCCGGCTTCGTTGTCGATGCCAATCTCCTCCTCTACAAGGGCTATTGTTGTCACGAGCAAACGAAGCGACGAAAGGTCGGACACTAGGTGAAGCCAAGAAGGCCTATGAGCCAAATCATTCACATCTTCCTCCTCCGCCGTGATCCGGCCTCTCGAACGCCGACAGCTTCACCACCCATGGCATGCCTCACCGAACCCATGCTGCTGCTTGCACCCAAAGCATTCATATCCATGCTGCTTCATCACATAGCTATGCTCCCTCTCAAACGCCGACAGCTTCACCAGCGGCACCAGCTCCTCCCTCCCTCCGCCGCTGCTGCTGCTTGCGCCGCCGGTGAGCCCGAGGAAGTCCCTGGTCAACACGTCGCCCCTCTGCCACGCCATCTCCAGACCTGCCATGCTGGAGGAGGACCCCACCGCAGCCGCCCACTGGAGGAGCGCGGTGGCCGACATCGCGGCCCCCGCCACACTCCCCATGCCTTGGTAGAGTTGGGGTGCTAGGGTTTGCTCTGCATGGGAGAGATTCATGAGGTTTTGGTTTTGCGGGGGCTGAGGCCCACAGCCCCCACGGCTGGCCGAATTGGTGGTGGTGGCCGGGGGAGAAGGAGAGCATGTTTGGCGGGGTGAAGAGGTAGGAATGGGTGGCGGCAGGGGCAGGGGCAGGGACAGGAGCGGGGGCAGGGACGGGGCCGGGGCGAAGTCAGGGTTTGGAGCCAAGATTGAGTTTGGGTCCACGTTGGAGTTTGTGACAGCTGAGGGCCTTGCACTTTCTTCAGCCAATGCATCACAAAATACCCTGTGGTTGACGAAGCTATCCTTCCTATACCAAAGTAAAATAAAAATATTAGTATAAAAATTTAGTAAACAAAGAAATAGTATGGCATGACCATTAATTTGTTTCAAATACTCGATCATCCAATTACTTGCACAAGCAAGAAAGTAATGAAATAATTAAATTGGGGTGATAAATTCTTTCACTCAATTGATTAAAACACAAAACAAGGCCAAAATATCATATACTATTAAATGAAATTAAACATGTGAAATATGGGGGTGAGTGTAGAGAGGCACAAATCCTCTTTAATAATGCCTATATGGGGCCAATTGGACTTGTGGGACGTTACAAACTCTCAAAACAAAAGCATACACGAAAATCAAGATGGTTTTTTCTGAGCTTGTGAGCCCCAAAGTGAGTGTGTGAGAGAGATGGATTTTGCATGCACAAAAGGTTCTTGACAATAGCTTGTTCATGCACAAACACACACACACACATACACAGTAGCCAGTGCATTTCATGTGCAGTTCATAAAATTTCGAAAACAACACAAGGTTTCGGGGTTAATCATCATTTTGGGGGAAAAAATTTATCAGAAAGAACCATTAAATACGATTAAATTCTGGTCTGTCCCGCAACTTTAGAAATCAATTAAAAAATCATGAAATCTAGATCTGTGTGTCTAGATCTTATGATAATTTTCACCAAATGAGACAATATTCTTAATCAATAGATAACATCATTTAATTCACTGAAGGTAACGCTACTATGATTTTAAATTCCACCCAAAGTGTTTTTTTTTGCACGAGGAAATCAAAACTACACAGATTTGCACAAATAACAAGAACTATCAAACTTCATGGTTTTTCCACCAGATACGAATCCAAACACAAATTTGCATAAATAGCAAGAATTTAATCAAACTTCATGATCTACCTGGAGAAGAGGGTTCCACAGTCGCATCGATACTCTCGAGTCCCGCAGTTCTTCGAGTGAGCTTTCCAATCCGACTGCACGGCGTAGATCTTCGAGCACTTCTCGCATTTCCATTTCTTCTCGCTGTGCTTCCGGCAGTAGTGCTTCTTGATCCCCGTGAGGTCCCCCAGCGCACGGGAAGGGTGGTGGTAGAGGCACGAAGGCTCCGGGCAGACATACGCCCTCTTGCGAGCCTCCTTCGTGCTCCGCTGCTTCAGCTTCCACGGCAGATTGTGGCCCTTCCTGTGCAGTTGAAGATTCTGATCCCTTTGGAAACCCTTGTTGCAAATCTCGCACACGAACCTGTTCGCCGTCATTAGGGTTTTGGGCGACAACGCGATTACCTCCGCGTCCGGATCTGCACGCGTGGGTGTTCAGTTCGTTAGACAACATCGGAGGGGGACGCAGAAAAAAATATTGGTAGGACTATATTCAGTGCATTTTTGGTTAAAATTATATTTTCAAATAATTTAGATTATTAATAGGGGCGTTACATAGTAATTTATGTTAAATCCGCACGAATATAAAAAATTTATAAAAGAAAAACACTAAAAAAATTTAATTTTAGAAAATAATTTATGCGAAAGGCTAAAATAATAAACATGACAATTGAACGGCCGATTATTCAAAAATAGGAAAAACACACAGATACGCATGTGTGTGTGCGTGCGAGTTACTTACCGGGGTTTCCGGGTGGGTTTCTCTTCTTCTTGGGCTTGACCTGAGGGGGGTGGGGGCGGCGGCGGCGGCGGCGATGGTGGTAGAATTCGGCAGCATTGAATTTAAGGTGCCGATATCGGGATTAACCCTAGCACGACTGCCGTTTTCGATTGAATTCGGAATCGCCATCGGAAACATTTGCTATTTTTGATGGGCGGAGGGATACGAATAATTAATTAGTTGAATTGTGACATATATAGAAGAAAAATATTGAAATATAAAGGAAAAGAATTTGGTATTTTGTGAGTGACTCTAACAAACCCTCATTAAAGCCCTAGTCATGAAATAGCTAAATCCTACCTGGAAATTTAATGCAGCTGAGGAGTAATATATTCTCGATGAATTCACATAAATATTTTGTTAGGGATGTGATCAAATGAAAACTCTAAATATTGTACAAACTTAAAACTATGATCTTGACCATTGAAAAATGTCAACGGATCAAAAAAAACATCAACAAGAAAATGTCAACATGATTTCAATGGTAGTCAATGATTGATGTTGTGTTGATATTGTGTTGATACTGTGTTGACATTAAAATCTTGAAATTTTACACTGTGTTGATATTGTATTAAAACTGTGTTGAAGCTGTGTTGAGGAGTTTTGAGTTTGTACAATATATAAGTTTGCATTTTATCACTACCCTATTTTGTTAAATATGGAAAAATAAGACAAAAACAAAATTGGAAAAAAAAACTAATTGTAGAATCTAACTCTATAAATCACTGTCTTAAACTATCTAATTTTATTTGCTTCTTCTTCAAGAATTTTTCTGCTGCACAATTCAAATATCTCTCTCTTGAAATTATTTCAACTGATCTCTCCTCTCTTTGGAAGGAAGCTTGTATAACAGTAGTACTAGTATTTTGTAAAGTTGTCAGTAGGTAGAAATAGTATACAAGAATGTGTGTTTTTATTGCCAACTAAAAAAAAAATTATAACACAAATCCCAGATAATTAATGGCAAAAAAAAAACCAGAAAAGGCAAGAATTCAGCAAAGTAAAGTATGTGTGTGTGTTTGAGAGAATGACAGTGGTGAATATGAATACTCCATTATTGAATCAACAAATATTCTTTTTAATTAATTGTTTTACATAACTAGACTTTTCCTTGTAATAATTTCAATTAGTCTTCTACGCAGGAAAGTTGATTCATTATTGTACGCAAACAAATATATGTAAATATTGTATGGAGCCCAATTGACCTTATTCATATATACTACCTTCTTCACGCTAGAAACGAAACATTTACTTTTCAGAGATTTTACGTAGTGTTGTGTTATTTTGTCCCAATAAATTATACGTCTATAATCTAATGAGAAAAAGAATAAAATAGAATAATATAGATTATTAAACAACTAACCATAATACCATATAATTAAATAAAATTCGAAAATAACAACATAAAAAGTTAATGTTCATCATATTATAAATCCTACTAATTGGTATATAGATAATTCTAGCAATTTAAATCTCAAACTTTTGACTTTATTGAAAATTAGACTTAATATAAGTGTTATAATAATTAATGTCTCAAATTAGAAAAATTTAAAAGTTGTGACATTATTGAAACACTTAATTAGGAATTGAATCTAATTGCGACAAGTTCCAAAATTTGAGATTTCAATTGTAATTGATCTCATTTATAAATGTAAAATAAAACTATTTGAAGAAAAAGAATAATACTCCAAATAACAGTGTGGTTAAATGCTGAGTTTCTGCACATACAAGTACAACTAATCTTATGTAGAATATCTGATTTAATATGTTTTGCCATTTCTTTTTTCCATGAAAATTGAATTTAATGTGGTGATATCTTCTTATCTCAATTAATAATTACATGCTTATCTATTTCTTTTATTCTTCTTATCCCATCCCTGGAGTGCACTCACTACTTAATTTCTCAAAATTCAAAACCCCACCAAAAGGAATTTAGAAGTCTCTTTATATTTGATAATTAGTGGGAAAGAATAAGCAAAAGAAGAGTCGTGCAATGAATGATGCTTCTATTCACGGGTCTTCTATTCTAATATTCTTTCATGCAATTCAGACTTACTCTACATTTGTTTATTTTTAATAGTTATTCTAAATGACTATTATCGTGAATATATTACAATTGTTATTATGATTAAAATTGAAGGTTTTACTTAGTAAAAATTAAAATGTAGTATCATAATAAAAGATGACGCTTTTTTTTTCATAATTAAAAATGATTATTGTTCTTAATAAATATTACTAGCATTTTAATGAGTACAAATTATTAATACTTAAAGATTTAATAATATTGAATTGGGTCGAATTCGGATTGAGTCAAGTTTGTCCCGCGTGGGAGTGAGGCTCCAAAGTTAATCATAAATAAATAAGAAAGATGCAAATTAAATTCCAATTCTCTATGCTATTGGGCTAAGTATATACTAGTAATTTTTATAGAAAATCTTGTTAAGAGATAGTACTTAAAATTTAAACTCTATTTCTTTATGTGATAGTTGAACACGTGCCTACATGGATTGATGAGGGATCAATAATATGGGCTCAACAGAAGAATGCCCATTCTGAAATATCCATGATTCAAAATTTTAACAATTAGTAATTATTTTAAAATCTGACCATAGTTGGGTTGGGCAAGAAAAATAAAATAAAGCCATTCTCAGTTTTACTAGCATATTGTTTGACATCTAAAAATTAGTGCAATTTTAAAAATTCGTAATTAAATGACGACGTCGACGTGAATGCAAAACATGTGAGTACACGTAGACACGCATGGCATTTTCAATTTGGGCGAAACTAAAATTTTTTGTTAACTGAAAGACTTTGATTAATACTGGTGTATAAAAAAGAAAAAGTTACTGAACTTAAATATAATCCGGTAAAATTGCATAGAACTTCTAAGGGATATAAAATGTGAATAAAATTGTAAACATAACAAACATTATTAAACAAACATTATGAAATTTTACCAATAAAAGAAAAAAAGAAACGGCCATTTTAGATCTAAACATGTGGCATCTGATTTTGTGGATACTAGTTAAAATTTTTAAATAATAAACCAATTCTAATGAAACTATAGAAAATAAGAAGTTAAAACTATATAAAGATGTAAAAAAACAAAAATGTACTTGTCTTGTCTCACTCTGAGTAATAAAATAAAATGAAACATTTTAAATTTGGCAAAACGATTTTATACAATTTTAATTTATGATATAAATGGAGTAAAATAAATGACAAAAAAGAGACGTGTGACTAATGATCAAAGAGTGTGAGTTAGTTAGAATACGATACAGATAAAGTGGTTGAGTGCATTAATTGGAGAGAAAAAGTTTCTAAAAATAGATATATGTCATCTTATTTGGTATACACTAAAAAGGAAAGTGTATCATCTTAAGTAGGACGGATGAGTATTGTTTGTTTCTCATTTCTAATACTTTAAAAAACCACATTTTTTTTGTTCTTATAAATTGGCAAAATTTCATTTTAGTATTTTCTTAATTCTAAATCACAAATGTGTCACTTTAGTGTATTTTCTTAACTCCTTAAATTCCGTGCCTACTAAGAAATGTGTTATCTTAGTTGAACTGAAGGAGTAATATTTAGTCATTATTCAAATAAATTATAACATATACTAATTTGGAAAACACGATGGTATAATATTCTTTCAATCTCACTCTTACTTTCTCTCTAATTAGGTACATTTTCTTTATATCTCTATATTACTTAACTAATTTTGTATTAAAATTCGTGCTAACAAAAAAAATATTAAATTATTCTAAATAATAATAATAATATTTACAAAATTATAAATTATAAATGTATATATATAATTAAATTTTATTTGTACTTTTGTTTTGTTTATAAAAATTTAATTAATCGTGCCAAAATAATGTAGATCTAAAATTTAAAAAATACTTTGAACGAAATTCAAAAACATGTTATCATAATATTGAAACATATTTACAAATGATGATACACATAAAAGAGTAAAGCCAATACAAAATACTATCTCCGTACCCCAAAATTTGTTCCAATTTAACCCGACACGGGTTTTAAGAAATGTAATGGAAAGTTAGTTGAAAAGATTAGTGAATTGTGGGTCCTACTTATATATATATATATATATATATTAATTTTATAATAAAATGTGAGTATGAATGAGTCAGTAGAATATGGGGTCCACTATTAAAGATGATAAAAGTGAAATTGGACAAATTTTGGAGACGAACGAAAATGGAAAAATGAGACAAATTTTCAGGGACGGAGGTAGTACATTTAATCTCTTCTTCCCCAATGTTTCTGGCGGCGCAGCATAGCAGCGTCTGTTATCTGTAAATGACGTAGTAAAATACTCTGTCTGTAACAGCCCGCCATCCTAGGGTACAATAAATGCGGCGACTGCTACCAACACGGACTTAAAGAATTCAACATAGGCTAGGGTTTCATTTAAAGAGTTTTGAACAAAGTATTTAAAGGAACTATCAGAGCATTTAAAACAACAACTTAACCTAGAAGCTTAAATAGGTAAAAAAAGGTATCATAAATCACGATCAAGAATCTCAAGAGTATGACACAGTTTCCAAGATAAAAACCACAAGAAAGTCTAAGGCCTCTAAACTGAAAGGAAAAGTGTAAAATATCCAAATAATACTAAATGTATCAAAAACTAAGCGGAAAGCGACCAAGAGAAAGTGCAGCTATGTATGAAGACACAACTACGCTTGAAGTTCAAAACACCCATCTTAATTAATTAATATGCTCAACACCCGCCACCGCTCGTCACCGTTCAACCTGCACATAAGGAAAACACATGCAAAACTGAGTATTTTGAAATACTCAGTGAACTCGTTGCCAAAACATTTTATAAGTTATGCCACCCTTACCAAGTGAACTCGAGTTTTAAGCAGTTATAAGAGAATATCACGAGTATCACAAAAATATATTTTCCATAGACTGGCCAGTCAAACAACTCCCCACTTATCTCATCAATTTCCCCCATCCCAACATTTCCATGGTGCAACGAAAGTGTGGCCACACTTTTCGCCCACGAGACCGGCCGACTAGCAAGGACGGCTCCCGATCCCCTCGTGTACACAACCTGGTAGGGTTTGCGGCCCGTACTTAGACCCGAATTCGTTTAAACATATCCATAGCCCTATAGTCCAATGGAGCGAACTCTCAAACTGGGCATCAGGCGCACAATATCACAACAAAACAGACATAGGCATGGCATAACAGTTAAACCACCCTTATTTCTCCACATTCATAAGTTTGCACATAAAAGAGTTTTAAGAGTAAAGCCCACCTCGACTGCTTAGATTTCAAGTATTTTCTTTCCTTTGCTATCCTGCTTCGCAACCGAGGTTTCACCTTTTTTAATCACATAGGCACATATCACAAATCAGATTCAATACAACTCCTAACTCATGCATGTCTCAATGTTTTTCCCTTTTCCCATCGATCTATTTTAGCATCATTAATCAATCAAGGTCATGTTCATCACATAAGTTCCATTCACATCTCAACTCTAGATCTAACATCAATATATGTCACACAAGAGTATTTTGCCAACATACACACAACACACACACACAACACTCACACACACACGGCACACACACATGCATACATATTTCCATATCCCCTTTATCTCACCTTCACTCAAACAAGATGCATGAGGGTTCAAGAATACCGATTAATCGGTTAGAAAGAAGAGAAATCGAGTAGAAAGAAGATGAATATAAGAATACCTTTTTTTGAGAAAAATGAACGGTAGAAACTAAGTAAAGACTAGGGTTGAAGGATTATTGTAGTAAAGTAGAAGAAAATTGAGGGAGTGTGGAGAATAGAGGGAGGCGAAAATTATGGGAGCTAGGGTTAGGGGTTCCTCTTATTTATAGTGCTCAATAAGATCTTTAGGTAAATAGAATTGAATATTTGGTAAGATTTTATTCTCCACAATTAAATAAAACAAATATTGTGGAGTAGGGAAGAAGAAATAGCAAAATAGACTCTAGGGAAAAATCTCATAGTTTTCGAAACTTAGGCTTTTTAATTAGCCAAGATTTGTTTTGGTATATTTTACGAAGTAGAATAAAATATCACGGGGAAAAATAAAAATAAAAATCCCCCCATTGACATAGAAAATAGGCGTGTAATATGTGCCTTAAATAAGACATTGATTTTTGAATATTAACTAAAATAAGATATGGCAAGATCTCTTGAGGTATGGAAAGATTTGGTAGAATATTTTAATTCTAGGTATGGAAGGAGATCAAATAAGGGATCAAGTAAAATAAAATAAATTCCTCCTTCCCAAAGCTAGGTGATTTTCGAAAATCACCTTAATATTAATAGGGCTCGATTTTTCCTATTAAGAAATAGGGAAATAATTGGGTTTTGGATTTAATTTGGATATATATCCCAAGAATTAATTAAATCCGGAAAAATAGAATTCCTCCTTCAAAAGTCCAAGTATTCGAAAATCTCAAAAATTAGGTGGCTAGTATTTATGGAGATTTTCCCTAATATTCTCACTCATTCTTAAACAAGTAATTCACCTCATAATTTAATTAGTCACATGCCACATCACATAGTCAATAAGTTTGACTTTTCAAATTTCCCGGTCAAAGAAACTCATGCAATAAATTCATTTATCAAATAATTCACATCTCCCACGTCATCAATAATAAATTTTAAGGCTCTAAAATTAAGATTCAAAAATTCGGGATGTTAAACTATCACTGCAACATGAACACAATTCTCCAAGAAAAGCTAAATAAAAACAATGAGCAGCTGTACATAAAGATTTTTTATATTCCCCAACGTACTAAGCGTGCAAGTCCAAAATTCTGCCAAAAAGAAGTCATAAAAACACTTCGTCCATAACATACTCAGTTTCTCATTTTCCCTCCAAAAAAAAAGTAAAAGTGTCATTTCAAACAACTGCACTTTAGATTGTTATAGATTATAGATTAGATTGCTGAAGATTAAATCATTGCTCAAAACCAAACTTATCCGAAATTACCCGAAACCAATGTCGTCAGTCAGATAGGAAAATCCAAGACTCACAACCCGAGACTGATTCTGCGTGACATTATCTCAAGATTACCGAAAACCGGATGAACAGCATTCACAAGACACACTGATACGACGAGACTCGTATCTGCACGATCAGCAAGGGTTGCCGAAGGAGGGAGGTTTTCTCCGTCGAGCAGCTGCCGACCTCTAGGGTTTTTTAGTAGAAAAAGAGATTGCTTGCGGGAAAATTAAACGAAACAATAAAAGTAGGGAATATTCTGTGTTATTGATGGATGTTTCAATAAACAGAAGCCCTATTTATTTTCGGGAAAGAACCAAAAAGAAAACCCGAAACAGAGTGTATAGTACGGTCGACCCAAAAAGTGTTTAAAATAAAGTATTCAATAAAAATAAATAATTAAAATAACTCAAAATATTTGGAGACATAATCTCCAAACCACGCAGGCTTTCTTCTGCTGCCTCTTCGATCTTCTCGGCTCCTCATGCTCTTCACCTTCGCCGGCTTCGTCCTGCTGCTCCTATGAGCCAAAGCATTCACATCTTCCTGCTCCACACTCCATATCTTCCGCTGCTGCTAGCGCCGCCCCCTCCTCCGCCTTGATCCCTCTCGAACGCCGACAGTTTCACCAGCGGCAGCAGCTCCTCCCTACCTCCGCTGCCGCTGCTGCTTGCGCCGCCCGTGAGGCCGAGGAAGTCCCTGGTCAACAAGTCACCGCCGCTGCCCCTCTGCCACGCCATGTCCAGACCTGCCATGCTGGAGGAGGGCCCCACATGGGCGGGCCCCACCGCAGCCGCCCTCTGGAGGAGCGCGGTGGCCGACATCGCGGCCCCCGCCACACTCCCCATGCCTTGGTAGAGTTGGGGTGCTAGGGTATGCTCAGCATGGGAGAGATTCATGGGGTTTTGGTTTTGGGGGGGCTGAGGCCACCACGGCTGGCCGAATTGGTGGTGGTGGCCCGGGGAGTAGGAGAGGATGTTTGGCGGGTTGAAGAGGTAGGGTTGGGTAGCGGCAGGGGCAAGGACGGGGGCTGGGGCAGGGGCCGGGGCAACGTCAGGGCTTGGTTCCAAGATGGAGTTTGTGACAGCAGAGAGCCTTGCACTTTCTTCAGCCAATGCATCACAAAATACCTTGTGGTTCATGAAGCTATCCTTCCTATACCAAATTAAAATAAAAATATTAGTATAAAAATTTAGTAAACAAAGAAATAGTTTGGCATGACCATTAATTTGTTTCGAAAAACACACAACACAAGGTTTTTTAGAACAATTGCTGAGACTGTATCAACAAAAGTATTCAAGCTTCCATAACTTTCTTTTAGAACTATTGATGAGACAATCATCATTGTTTTTTAGACTCCATTTTATAGTACACATAATTAGCAAAAGTTGAGAAAGAAGAGACAGACATTTGCATGCAAATGCAGGTTTGCCCCTGTCCCACATTTCAAAACTCCCAAAAAAACAAATTTCTTGCAAATTACATCAATTTATTTAGAACACAATCATACACGTTGGCCGATCATATGCTTATAGTATAACTAAAACAACAAAAACCCACTTTAAAAAATTGAATCTTTCAAAGAAATGAAACATGTGATTAATCATCATTTTGGGGGAAAAAAATTTATCGGAAAAAACCATTAAAAACGATTAAATTCTGGCCTGTCCCGCAACATTAGAAATCAATTAAAAAAAAAATCACGAAGTTTAGATCTGTGAGTCTAGATCTGATGATGATTTTCACCAAATGAAACAATTTTCGTTATAAATAGACGATATCATTTAATTCACTGATAGTAACGCTTCTATGACTTTAAATTCCACCAAATATTTTTTTTTCACAAGGAAATCAAAACTGCACAGATTTGCACAAATACAAGAATTTAATCAAACTTCATGATTTTTCCAGCAGAGACGAATGAATTTACCTAGAGAAGAGGTTTCCACATTCACATCGATACTCTCGAGTCCCGCAGATCTTCGAGTGAGCTTTCCAATCCGACTGCACGGCGTAGATCTTCTCGCACTTCTCGCACTTCCATTTCTTCTCGCCGTGCTTCCGGCAGTAGTGCTTCTTGATCCCCGTGAGGTCCCCCAGCGCACGGGACGGGTGGTGGTGGAGGCACGAAGGCTCCGGGCAGACATACGCCCTCTTGCGAGCCTCCTTCGTGCTTCGCTGCTTCAGCTTCCACGGCAGATTGTGGCCCCTCCTGTGCAACTGAAGATTCTGATCCCTCTGGAAACCCTTGTTGCAGATCTCGCACACAAACCTATTCGCCGTCATTAGGGTTTTGGGCGACAGTGCGATCACCTCCGCTTCCGGATCTGCACGCACAGGCGTTCAGTTCATTAGATAAGATCGGAGGCGGACGCAGAAAATAATATTGGTAGGGCTATGTTTAGTGCATTTTGTTTAAAAACATATTTTTAAATAATTTAGATTATTAATAGGAGCGTTACATAGTGATTTATGTTAAATTTGCACAAATATAAAAAATTTATAAAGGAAAAACACTAAAAAAATTAGTTTTAGAAAATAATTTATGCGATAGGCTAAAATAAACATGACAATTGAACGACCGATTATTCAAAAATGGGAAAAACACATAGATACACATGTGTGTGCGCGTGCGAGTTACTTACCGGGGTTTCCGGGTAGGCTTCTCTTGTTCTTGGGCTTGACCTGAGGGGGTGCGGGGGCGGTGATGGTGGTGGAATTCGGCATCATTGAATTTAAGGTGCCTATATCGGGATTAACCCTAGCACGGCCGGCGTTTTCGCTTGCACTCGGAATCGCCATCGGAAACATTTCTATTTCTGTTTTTGGGGGGCGGAGGGAGACGAATGATTTTTAGTTGAATTGTGACCAAAATAGAAGAAATTTTTTGAAATTTAAAGAAATTTTTCTTTGGTATTTTGTGAGTGAAGAGAAACTCCCCTAACAAACCCTCATTAAAGCCCCACTCATGAAATAGCTAAATCCTACCTGGTAATTTAATGCAGCTGAGGAGTAATATATTCTCGATGAATTCACATAAATATTTTGTTAAATATGGAAATAAGACCAAAACAAAATTGAAAACAAAACTTAATAGTAGAATCTAACTCTCTGAATCACTGTCTTAAAGTATCTAATTCTGGTTGCTTCATCTCCTAATGTTTTTCTGCTGCACTATTCAAACGTATTAAAAGGAGGGCACTCCCTCCGTCCAAAAAAAATAGAGCATATTTAAAAAAGAAAAGTTTTCAACATCTTCTCTCTTACTAATAATATGAACTTCATTAACATTACTTCTCTCTTTCTTTTTTCCCTTTTCTATTACTAATAATATGAACCCTACATTCCACTAACATTACTTCTCTCTTACTTTACCAATTCCACATTAAAACTCATGCCATTCACAATATATCCTATGTCGTGGACGGAGGGAATATTGTTTATAAGAAAGAAAATTGAGAAGCTTAAAAAGATAAGTATTATGGAAAATGGAGCCAAAAGGCTAAAGCCTAATGGCTAAAGGGAAAGTGTAATACTAGTTGATATATATATGCCCACTTTTTTTGTAGCCTATGGCTATATTTTCATAATTAAATTATCATAAGCTCATGTTTTTGATGATTTACACACACTCACATTTATGTATCATGGAGTTGTACATAAGTTTATGTCAATGGGAGACAGAAAGCTCTTGTAATTTATCAAAAGATATAACATTAATGTGTAATTAATAATTCTTACTCTTGTGATATGTTTTCCATTATTAGTTTTGTTGGGATAAAAGCAAGAATGATTTGGCCATAATTGTGTGGACTTTAATTGTGTGATTATATTAACTAGAGTTTTCCTAGTGATAATTTCATTTAGTCTTCTATGCAGGAAAGATGATTCATTATTGTACACAAAGAAATATATGTAAATATTATATGGAGCCCAATTGACCTTATTCATATATAATTCCTACGTCATTTTAGAAGTGAAATATTTGCTTTTCAGCACATAGTATTATTTAGTGTGATGTTGTTTTGCCCCATTAGATTATACTCCTACAAAGTAATGAGACAAATAATAAAATAGAATAAAATAAATTATTAAACAACCAACCATAATACTAATTAACTAAAATTTGAAAATGACAACATAAAAGGTTAATGTTCATCCTATTACAAATCCTACTTATTGGTGATTAGATAATTTTAGCAATTTAAATCCCAAACTCTTGACTTTATTGAAAATTAGACTTAATATAAGTGTTCCAATAATTAATGTCTCAAATTAGAAAATTTTTGAAGTTGTGACATTATTGAAACACTTAATTAGAAATTGAATCTAATTGCGACAAGTTCCAAATTTTGTGATTTAAATTGTAATTGATTTCATTTAAAAATGTAAAAAAAAACTATTTGAAGAAAAAAATTGAATAATATACTTCAAATCTTATGTTGAATATCTGATTTAATATGTTTTGCCATTTCTATTTTCCATGAAAATTGAATTTATTGTGGTGATATCTTCTTATCGCAATTAATTAATTATATGCTTATCTCTTTCTTTTTTTCTTCTTATCCCATCCCTTGAGTGCTCTAATAATTTCTCAAAAAAAATAAAAATAAATCCAAAACCCCACCAAAAGGAATTTAGAAGTCTCTTTTTATTTTCCTCCCAAATATCCTCTGCAACTTTTCATATTCCAAACCTGTATCCAAAGCCATATATGTCCAAACTCGTCAACCTTTAATCCATTAAAAATTACTACTTAAATTCTTGATATTAATCATTTCACTAGTTTCAAAAATATTAGTATCATCATAGTCGGAAAAGCATGTAAATTAGACAACTTGTCACCAAAACCATCTCACAATAATTCATGAATATTTTCTTTAATATACTATTATATGACTTCTTATAAAATCATCATATTCACATAATTTTACCTTTTATTGAGCTTTACATTCCGGGCCCATAGGTGAACGGTGAAATTCGATCCCTAAATTTTTTTATTGCAATTTTATATGACATTTCAAATTTTTTTTATATGACATCTCAAAAATTAGTGCAATTTTAAAAAATTCGTAATTAAATGACGACGTCGACGTGAATGCAAAACATGTGAGTACACGTAGACACGCACGACATTTCCAATTTGGGCGAAACTAAAATTTTTTGTTAACCGAAAGACTTTCATTAATACTGGTATATAAAAAAGAAAAAGTTACTGAACCTAAATATAATCAGGCAAAATTGCATAGAACTTCTAAGGGATATAAAATGTGAATAAAATTGAAAACATAACAAACATTATTAAACAAACATTATGAAATTTTACCAATAAAAGAAAAAAAGAAACGGCCATTTTAGATCTAAACATGTGGCATCTGATTTTGTGGATACTAGTATTATCACCCGTATGTGCTATGCACGGGAAATAATTTTTTTAAATAATGAACAAATTCTAATGAAACTATAGAAAATAAGAATTTAAAACAATATAAAGATGTAAAAAAACAAAAATGTACTTGTCCTGTCTCACTCTAAGTGAATAACATAAAATGAAACATTTCAAATCCGGCAAAACTATTTTATATGATTTTAATTTATGATATAAGTGGAGTAAAATAAAGAGTGAACTACATAAATGGTACCTGATCTTTTACTTTCGCATGTAAATGGTACCTGATCTTTATTTTATATCGTTTTTGGTACTTATAAATCACATTTTGGTACCTGATGCAATTTTCTTCCCAAAATGCCCTTTAAACAAATATATTTTTCCATTTATGTCATATAGGGTATTTTAGGCATATATAAAATTAGTACCAAAAGTAATATTATAATATCTTATCTCATTCTCTTAATTCTTTATACTATTATTATTAATCAATATTAATATTATTATTTTGATGTTATAAATTAATAATTAATTCATTTTTAATATAATTCAAATATACTTAAATATAATTATATTTAATTATTATTGTTATAATACTAAAAACTGATAGTAATTAATAATTTATTATGTAAATTATGAATCACATAATATTATGTAATAATAACAATTATTATTATTATTATTATTATTATTATTATTATTTTACATTAAATTTGTAACTAATCTATATAACCTTAATAAAAATTTAACATTGTGAATTGTATCCATAATAATATAAAAAGTTGAATATTTTTAGTTAGGTGTTTCAACCTTACAATGAGTATAAAATAATTTAATAAAAAATATTCAATTGATTTAATTACTTTAAATAATTAATTTAATTAGGTATTTTTTACTTATATTATGAATGCAATTAGATGTATGTACAAAATACTAAAAAAGAAAAAAGAAAAAAGAAAAAAAGAAAGAAGAAAAAACATAAACTAAGGAGAAAAATGAAAAAAGATGGGAAGATAAAATACTAAAAAGAAAGAAGAAAATGAAGAAAAAATAATCACATATTTGGCACTTAGGATTATTTTTATCGCTGGGTACCAAAAACGATATAAAATAAAGATCAGGTAACTAATGATCAAAGAATATGAGTTAGTAAAATTCCAACTAATTAGGATAAGGAGGAATCGAACTCAGCCCTCCACAAAGAGAACTTACATTACAAACCGCTGCACCACACTTGCTTTTCGAAATGTTAATCTCAATACTATATTAAGTGCAATCATTTGGGGTACAATGGTACCCCTTTTCTGTGCTGGCTCCGCCAGTATGTATCATCTTATTTGAGACAAACTAAAAAAAAAAGTGTGTCATCTCTACCAAAACGGACTTAAAAGAAGGCAAGGGTTTCATTTAAAGAGATTTGACCAAAATATTTAAAGGAACTATCAGAGCAATAAGTCAACGGTTTAACCTAGAAGCTTTAATAAATAAAAGAAAGAAAGGTATCATAGATGACGATAAAAAATCTCAAGAGTATGACATAGTTTCCAAGATAAAAACCACGAGAAAGTCTAGGGCCTCTAAACCGAAAGGAAAGTGCAAAATATCCAATTAATACTAAAGTGTCAAAACTCAGCGGAAAACGACCAAGAGAAAGTGTAGCTATGTATGAAGACACAACTACGCTTGAAGTTCAAAACATCCATCTTAATTAGTTAACATTCTCAACACCCGCCACCGCTCACAATATCACAACAAAACAGACATAGGCAGGGCATAACAGTTAAACCACCCTTATTTCTTCCACATTCATAGATTTGCACATAAAAGAGTTTAAGAGTAAAGCCCACCTCGACTCGCTTAGGTTTCAAGTATGTTCTTTCCCTTGTTATCCGGCTTCGCAACCGAGGTTTCACCTTTTTAATCACATAGGCACATATCACAAATCAGATTCAATACAAACTCCTAACTCATGCATGTCTCAACGTTTTTTCCCTCTTCCCACCGATCTATTTTAGCATCGTTAATCAATCAAGATCATGTTCATCGCATAAGTCCCATTCGCATCTCAATTCTAGATCTAACATCAACATACGTCACACAAGAGTATTTTGCCATCATACACACTGATAAGGCTAATTTCATGCATCGATTATATGGTGAAAAGCGTTACAATTTGCTGGGTCTAACATGTTTCCTAAGCCAGGTGTGTGATAAAATCGCTAGATCGAGGGAATGTTGAAGGAAACGGTCTAGCAAAGGAATGAAGTGAAGTGAGCAGAATTCAAAGGAAAAGAAGGCGTGACGGAGGGAGTCAGTAGCTGAGGGCAACAAAGTCTATCTATACCTCGCTGGGCCCCACTCCAACGCCTATATATAGAAGAGCATGCAACGCACAAATAATCACTTTCCACTCTCTTTTAGCTCACACACATAACACACACTTGGGAATGGGAGATCTGAGGTAGTTCGGGTTACGAAAGGGGTCATTTCTTTAAAAAGTCTCAGTTGCAACACCGTCCGCGTGTGGACGAAGAAACAATCTCTTTTAATTTCAGTTGTTTTGCACTTTTGCGGTCGAACTTCACTTTCGGGAGTCGACTTGGCTGTTGATGTTACTAGTTATCTTTTCGCTTCTGTTGGTTTGCGTTTAGTTATGATATTTCAAGTTGATTTACGTAGATCTTGCTGCTGAGAGTTTATTTTAATGAGTTTTATGTCGATCTCTGTTTTATTTTGATGTTGTGGTACTCGATCTGGGAATTTGGTGATAGATCTGTGGTTTGTTGACTGATTGGAGGTTGTTGTTTAAATCTGAAGTGATGAAGTGTTTCTGTTGGGTGGAGTTTGTGTCGGACGCTTGGATCCGAAGTGGATTTAGCGTCTGAGGTTGGATCCGAAGTGAGAAAAGGAAGTTGTTGGATGGATTTGAGTTTTCTGCTTGTTTCCTGTTTTACTTCGTCTAGCATCTGTAGATCCGTTAGTTCTTCGTTGTTATGCATCAATTTGATTTAGATTTAGTTTGCTCTGCTCTGATTTCGTTCATGTTGTTTTTCTTATGAGTTTTTACGCAATTTGGTTGAAGAAGATGATGTCGCTGTTAGTTAGTACCCGAGTTAGTTATTCTGCCAGCTTTTCGTCCGTACCCTGCTTTTTCAGTCATGGTCCCCACAGTCAGTTTGTTTCCTAGATCTAGGTAATTAGAGTAGTTTTCTTAGATCTGGTAATTGAGCAGTTAATTTTCTTTGCAACGTTCTCTTGTTATTTCGCCTAAGTCTAGCTATTAGCGTAGTAGTTTTAAAATTCCCAAGTCAAGTTTAATTTGTTTTCCTCAACCCAAGAAAAATGCGTGGCAGCAGCCAACACAAAAAACAAGTCCAAATCCTTAAACATGATTATTACGCATCCTTCTCCGTGGGATCGATCCCTACTTCCCTATACTAGGTTTAGTAAAGTGGTTGAGGGTTTTTGAAAGAGTGCTCTGTGCGTCCGACGACCAGGATTTCCTACGACCAACGAGTTCCTAGACCGCGTGATCTAGTGGATTTGCTGGACCAAGGGAACCTGTTTATTTCCTTCTGTGCGCACCGTGAACACGAAAATATGTACTTTCACACACACCACACAAACACAACACACACACGTGCATACACGCACCCACACACGCACACATGCATACATATTTTCCATATCCCTTTTATCCCACTTTCACTCAATAAGATGCATGAGGGTCCAAGAATACCGATTAATCGGTTAGAAAGAAGAGGAATCGAGTAGAAAGAAGAAGATAAATATAAGAATACCTTATGAGAAAAACGAACGGTAGAAATTAAGTATTAGACTCGGTTCTTCAAGATTCTTGGATTGAACTTCAATTCTTCTTCAAAAGATGACAAAATATTGGAGAATAGAAGAAAAATTGGAGAGAGTGAAGAAGGGACGGGGAGGGGGGGCGAAATTTTATGGGGCTAGGGTTAGGGGTTCTCTTATTTATAGTGCTCAACAAGATCTTTAGGTAATTAAAATAGAATATTTGGTAAGATTTTATTCTCCACAATTAAATAAAACAATATTGTGGAGTAGGGGAGAAGAAATACCAAAAATAAGTTCTAAGGCAAAAATCATGTAGTTTTTGAAAATTAGGCTTTTTTAATTAGCCAAGATTTTGTTTTGAATATTTTACGGAGTAGAATAAAATATCACGGAGCAAAATAAAAATAAGGATCCTCCCAACTAGGGATTGAAATAGGCGTGTAGTAGCCTTTTTAAATAAGGAATGGATTTTTATTATCAAATAAAATAAGGTATGACAAGATCTCTTGAGGTATGCAAAGATTTGGTAGAATATTTAAATTCTAGGTATGGAAGAAGATCAAATAAGGGATCAATTAAAATAAAATAAATTCCTCCTTCCCAAAGCTAGGTGATCTTCGAAAATCACCTTAATATTAATAAGGCTCGATTTTCCCATTAAGAAATAGGGAAATAATTGGGTTTTGGATTTAATTTGGATAAATATCCCAAGAATTAAATTAAATCCGGAAAAATAGAATTCCTTCTCCAAAAGTCCAAGGGTTCGAAAATCTCAATATTTAGGTGGCTAGTATTTATGGAAATTTCCCTAATATTGTCACTCACCCTTAAACAAATAATTCACCTCATAATTTAATAAATCACATGCCACATCACATAGTCAACAAATTTGACTTTTCAAACTTCTCGGTCAAAGAAACTTATGTAATAAATTCATTTATCAATTAATTCACATCTCCCACATCATCAATAATAAATTTTAGGGCTCTAAAATTAGGGTTCGAAAATTCGGGATCGCCATGAGTTTATGTTCTTTGGATTGCCCACGGAGTGGGTGGCCGTGCTAAAATTTCGCTGTTCCAAGCTGTGTAGACTAACCCAAAATTTTTGAGGTGAACGGTGACCAATTTCGTCCGTGACCCATGAAATCGTCGATCTCTTGTATGTAGATCCGGTACCTACCCGATCCGGGGTCCGAGGAGGGTATGAAGTCCCCATTTTTGGTAAGTCGATCTATGATCACCCGGGTCGCGGTGTTCCCTTTTAGGGGCCCGCGCCATCAGAATCCATGGCGATGTGCTCCCATTTCCCTTTGGGGATCTCGGGTTGTAGCTTCCCCCCGCCGTTTGGGGTAAAGGGTTTCCCGTTGGGGGGCTGGGCCCACAAATCCGACATCCCCCTTTGCCGTTTCCCCCAAAGGACTTCTTCGGGTCGGCTCTTTGTGCCCCGGGGGGCAGGGGGAGGGGGTTTTGTGGGGCTTATGATCCGTTCCCCAGTCCTCGTCGTTTGGGGACGCCCCAATCTCCTTTAAAGGTGGGGCGTTTTCGGAACCTCGTAAAACTTCCAGTTACGGGTTCACTAACTCGTCTCCCCCAATCTCGCATCCATCCGGCTGCAAAGATCCTCGTCCTTAGATTAGGGTTTACTTCTAAGCGGGGATTCGGCCCTTCAGGTTTTGGGTTCCTTACTATTCTATTTGCAACTTACTCAACTCCTACTAAACTTTCCTCTTATGTCAGGGTGAGTTGCGGGGTTTACGGCAAGCACTGCTACTACGTTTTCCTTGCCGGGTGGTAGTTGATGCCCTCAGTCCTTCACCGCTCGAGCCACCTGTTGTCGCATGTTAGGGCCTTCCTCGAAAAAGTACTTCAAACTCTTTTGATCCGTAAAGATTTTACATAAATCCTAGAGATGGTGCCTCCAAATCTTTAGGGCATGCCTCGCGGCTAATTCTAAGTCGTGGGTGGGGGAGTTCAACTCGTCTGTTTCAATTTGCGTGACGTGGGATCACCTTGTTGTTCGCTCAACAGCATCCCCAATCCGACCTTGGCGTGGTGTAAACTCGTAGTTCACTCCAACTCGGGCCCTAACCCGGGGGGCGGTGGTCAAATTTCCTTCAAGAGTTGGAAACTCGCTTCAACCGCGCCCCCCCTTATTTCTTGAGTGTTTGGGGCATTGGTTCCCTATCTTGGGGAACCCTTCTATAACCTTTGGTAGTATCCCCAAACCCAAGAAACTCCGAATCTCTTTGGTGCCGGGCACTTCCTTGTTTACCCCCTCAACCGGGGGGGTCCCCTATTCTGCCGCACGATGTGTCCTAAAAAATTCCCTTCTCTCCCAATTCACACTTCGGATTTGGCGTACAACTTTTTGGTCCTCAACGCTCCAAGCGTTGTGGTGCTCCCGGCTTTCTCCCTTCGAGTAGCTAAAATGTCATCTATGAACACTAGGACGAACTTATCTTTGGGACGGGTGGAAAACCGGGTTTATCAAGTCCATAAACACAATGGGGGATTTCGCCCCACGGCATCCGACAACTCATGTGACCATATCGGTACGGAATGCGGTCTTAGGTATATCCTTTTGCCCTTTTACGGTGGTATCCGGACTTTAAATCCTCTTAGAAAACCCGGGATCCTCGGGTTGTCGAATGGCCTATCCTCCGGGGGGCTTGTTTTTGAGGGTCAATATGTTCAACCCCTTTTAAATCGATAAAATTCTCATTGACCCGTCTTTCTTCTTTCAAGAGCAGGTGCGCCCCTGCCCCGGGTCTAAAATCCTAAATCCATGAGCTCTTGTAAGGGGATCTTGAGTTCCTTCAATTCCGGGGCCTTTGGAGGTGCCTTGGGTACGGGCGGCCAGGGTTTAAGGTCGATGGGAAACCCAACCCGTTTTTGGCGGTGGTCGGGGAAAACCTGGGAAAAAAGTCGGGGGAAAACTCGTACGGTGACGTCTTCGAGCCTCCTTTCCTCCTTTCTTGTGGGGATAGACAAGGTAAAGCCGGGGGCCCTTTTTTCAACATGGCGGGGCTTTGTAAGCGGAATTTGGCGGTTCGCCCGGTTCATCGGATCCGTGGTACACGATGGGTTGCCCGGGCTTGTAGGGATATCTTTTGCTCCTTTCAACGAATTTGCAAAGTTCCGGGGTTTAACCGCCTTCCTAAGATTCGCGACATCTCTCATCGCCATAACTCGCGTGAGCAACTAAATTAAGTTCTCCTAGTACGATTTCCTTGAGCAAATCGGGAAATCTCTACTATCCCTCCCCGGTGAGGACACCCCTCATCCCATGTTGTTTTCTAAAAAGCTCAAGGTATGCACACACTCGGAAAACGAATGTGAGCGCCGTGTCAAAAAAACAACAATGGGGTATCGAGGATTTTGCATATACCCCAAAAATTTCCACTCGTGGTTTTCCCTTTCTCAATCGCCCCACACTCTGGCGTACGCCTGCCGGCGGGAAGTCTTGGGGGGCCTCTGCCCCGGGGGTTGGGCCCGGTTTGCTCCCGGCCGTGGGGGCGCCCCCGGTGCGGGAAACCCATGGTTCTACCTCGACCCGTTTCCCCTATTCTTCCCCGGGCCTCCCCCCAATATGATCATTCCCCCTTCGGTTGAAGCACCCAGTCGGGGTTTGACCCCCACCTCCCCAAAATGGGCTTTGGGGCCCAAAGTTTCATTGGGGTGGCTGGCCCGGGTCGCTCCTTGGTTGAACGAAACCGCCTCCTGTACGCGGTCGGTTTGGGGGGGGGCGGGATCGCTTTTTTGTCGTAGGGGCCCTACTTTCATCCCACCAAAAAATCGGCGGACCCGGCGTTTAGCGCACACAAATCATCTTCTCCTCGTCGTTGCACACTAATGTTATGAAGATGCACTCCAAAGCGCGTACCCAAGTTTCAGCCTTTGCTGGTTCACCCATTGATAAGGCTAATTCCATGCATCGGTTATGTGGTGGAAAAACACTTTATTTTGTTGGGTCTAACGCAATTTTTAAGCCAAGTGTGTAAAGGAGACGCTAGATCCAG
>NC_062968.1:26712561-26740415 GCF_023119035.1 Salvia hispanica | reverse complement strand
CTTTAACATTTTCATCGAAAGCTCCACCAATTCCATCATTCGCTCATTTTGTTTGGCGCACTTCACCGCCAAATATGCAATGTTGCCCCTCAGGGTCTTCACTTCCTCCCGATTCCCGTTCAACTCCTTTCTGATCCCACCAAGTTCCTTTATCATTTCCTTCCTCATCAACTGCATCTCCTTCTTCACATCCTGGACTTCCTTACGTAGCTCTTCAACCTCTTCACTTGGCATGGCTTCCTCGGCTTCCTCGGGCTCTGCTTTCACCTTATCTCCCAACGAGTAGAAGAGGAGTCTTGGTGCCATGAGTCTGCAGTAACCCCTTGTTGAAAAAATAATCAACACTGAACACTTCCGGGGGTTCGCACATGACTACCAACGGAGCGGCCTTGGCAATCTTCATTTCTATGTTTCGTTGGAGGTAGGCGCCGAGGAGGTGGCAGGTATACATATGACGCGCAGGGTTGCTCGTCATTTGGTGGCATGCCTGAGCCAGCCAATAGCCTAGGTGCACCTTCACGCCTTTCGCCATGCACCATGTGCTGAATTAACGGTACCCATCAAGTTGTAACTGACAAACGTCTGAGCAAAGCGGAGAATTCGGTCTTCAATGTGGGAGGCTTTGGAGTAGCTGGACTTAAACGTTCCCGCCTTGGGGTGCGTGATCAGTTCCCATGCCGTTTGCACCTTGAAACCGGGCGTGTTCTTCGGCACTCCAATCATCCTCTCATTCCATGCCCCCTCTTCATCCTTGGCTTGGGTGAACAACCCCATCCGCAGAGACCATTCCCGAATGCTCATCTCATATTCTTCATTAAAAAGCCTGAACGTTATTGAATCCGCGTCGAGATCATTGGTGTTCTTTAAACGAAAGGTGGAGAAAAACTCCCTTGCTAGATCCACGGGCACCCTCTCTTGGCTGTGCTGTAATAACCACTCATACCCTATCGAATAGATACAAGCACGGAATTCCTTGTAACATGCAATCATTTTAAGCTCCCTTGAGCTGTACTGCTTCCCAGATTTGGCCATCTTCCCAGCCGCTACATCTTTCCTTGTACACTGCGGTCCTCTTCTGGTCATCGAACTGCCTCATCTCCTCTAACAATTCTTTAGTCAGCCAGACTTCCGGACGTCCTGGAATAGGCTCTTCTTCAGATTCATAATCGGGCTCAGGGATGGGCTCGTCTTGTTCCTCGACAGAGGGATCCTCGGTTATAGGGGAAAGGGTCTCCTCGACCTCCTTGACGGAGGGAGCTTTCCTAGACCGGGTAGATGAGGTTGCCGCCGCCTTTCCTTTCCTCGCCCTTTCCTTGGCCAGGCGGCGTTCCTCTGCCTCTGCAGCATCAGGAACTAAGTCATCGACTTCATCGAGGAGACTCCTCCTGGTGCGCCTCCTTTCTGTCCTCTCATCTATCTTAGGTTCATCTTCATCCTGGTCACCCACCAGGTCCACAATCAATTTCTGCCCTCCCTCGGGCTCCGGTACTCCAGTCGTAAGTAGATTTGCTTCTTCCAACAGCTTTTCCGGGGTTTCCCCTTCACGTTCCACTATCGGGGTCGCCCCCTCAATATAAATGGGGTTCTTCCCCCAGACACCACTCGGGGTCTCCCCTCTTCCACGAACTCAGGGGTCGCACCCCTGAAATCAATTGGGGTCTCATCCCCAATTTCCAAAGGGTTTTCCTCCTCAGCAACATCCTTCACAATAGGGGTTGCCCCCTCAATCATACTGTCCACAATAGGGGTTGCCCCCTCCACAACTTCATCTAAAACAGGGGTTTCCCCCTCACAAACTTCCCTACCTTCAAAATTAGGGTTCTCATCTTCTTGCCTTTCTGTCTCCACCATGGTTTCGTCGTTCGTCGGTCTATCCTCCTCCGGCCGTTCGTGTACTGCCTCCTCTTTCTCCGCCTCCTGTGAAGTGGTTTCTGCGCGTTGAGATGTAGATTCTTGCGGTCCTTCTTCACGAAGATTCGCCGGTTGTGCAGTCGAGTCTGCCGGAGTCGTCGGTGGTGGTACGACCGGCGCGGACGTCATCACGCTAGTGGCGAACAGGGCATATACTTCTTTTGCTTTCTCGATGCTCCCCAATTTCTGCGTCAATTCCGCCAACAGGGCTAGGTCGTACACCGTGCTTTGTGAACTTCCGGTGAGTTGGGTTGAATCCATCACTGCAGATCTGAAATTGAAAGAAAATCTGGTCGAATTTGGGTTAGGGTTTATTTTCTAGAGAGAGAACAAAAGTAGAGAGAGAGACGACGGTTGCTTTTCTGATGAAAGGATGGTGCAGTTGCAGGCATGATGTAAGCAACCGTACAACTTCCATAATTATCGGCAGATTTGAAATTCAAATTTTCTCCGTCCCTCCTTGACCTCTTCCTCCAAGCTTCCCTTGACTTCTCCCTTCAGGTTCTCCTCCAGACGACTCCCTAGACCATGACCCTAAAAAAAAATTGAAGGTTCCAGACTCCCAGGTCAAGGTTAGAGTATAAAGTATCGGTTTCCTTCGGAGTCTGGTGCTTCGAAAATATTTTTGGATTTTCTACATTTGAAAAGTAATTAAACTATTTACACACTTCATTAGAGTATTCCCGAGATTCCCTGGTTCAGTTTGTATTTTCAAAATTGTTAACCTACTACTTGACCCAGGAATTCATCGAGAATATCCCCTCGTCCGTCTAGGCGATAGTAGGGAGTGCATGTAGTGGAACTTCGTCCACCACACACAACTCGGAATTATCCCTATAGACTTTTACTCTATGACCATTGACAAGGAAAGGAACAGAGTTAGGAGCACTTCCCTGGATCTCCACTGCTCCGTTTGCGCGGATGCCGACGATGGTATATGGGCCGATCCATTTAGACTTCAATTTTCCTGGCATTAGCTTGAGCCGGGACTGGAAGAGGAGCACCTTCTGTCCCACATGAAGTTCCTTGACCCGGAGATTTTTATCATGCCATAACTTCGTCCTTTCTTTGTACCACATGGCAGACTCAAATGACTCCAGCCGAAGTTCCTCCAATTCTTGCAATTGTAATTTCCTCTCTTCTTCGCAAGCTATCGGCTTCATGTTCAGTTCTTTCACTGCCCAGTACGCCTTGTGCTCAATACCAACAGGTAAGTGACACATCTTGCCAAACACAAGCCTGTAAGGCGACATTCCAATAGGCGTTTTGAAAGCAGTTCTGTAAGCCCACAATGCGTCTCCGAGCCTCTTGCTCCAGTCCTTCCTTGACGGATTAACTGTTTTCTCCAATATCGCCTTGATCTCGCGATTAGAAATCTCTGCCTGGCCATTAGACTGGGGATGGTACGGAGTCGACACTCTATGGTGAACACCATATTTCTTCATCAAAGCCTCGATGGTGCGATTACAGAAATGAGTTCCTTGATCCGAGACGATGGCCCGAGGAACTCCATATCTGTTGAAAATATTGGTCTTCAAAAATTTTGCCACCTCCTTCGATTCGCATGTTGTGGTGGCCTTAGCTTCTATCCACTTAGACACATAGTCCACTGCAACCAATATATACGTGTTCCCACAAGACGATGGGAACGGTCCCATAAAGTCCATTCCCCACACATCAAAAATTTCGCACACGATCACCGGGACCTGAGGCATCTCGTCCCTTCTTGAAATTCCCCCCGTCTGCTGGCACCTCTCGCAACATTGGCAGAACTCAAAGGCATCCCTATTTAGCGTCGGCCAATAAAAACCGCTGTCCAAAACTTTCCTCGCTGTCTTCCTCGGTCCAAAATGGCCTCCACATGCTAAGGTGTGGCAATGAATTAACACATCTCTTTGTTCCCATTCGGGAATGCAGCGTCTAATCACTTGATCTGAGCACATTTTCCACAGGTAAGGGTCGTCCCAAAAGTAATATTTAGCTTCACTTCTAATTTTCATCCTCTGGGCCCGGGAAACTTCGTCCGAACTTGGCATCTCTCCCGTGACCAAGTAGTTGGCTAAATCAGCAAACCACGGTTCTGCGTTCAGTGTGTGCTTTCCCTTATCCGATTCCCCTAGACCGGTTAGAGCCAAAACTGCTTCCCAGTTAAGTGGTCTAGGAAATTTCTCCAGAAGGTATAAATGCTCCTCGGGGAAGGCATCGGGTATGGCCTCTTCTGTTTCCCCCTGATGTATTCTGCTCAAGTGATCGGCTACTCTATTCTCCGTCTCTCTTTTGTCTCTTACTTCCCAATCAAACTCCTGCAAGAGTAACACCCAACGGATTAATCTCGGCTTAGACTCTTTCTTAGCCAGCAAGTACTTAATCGCCGCGTGATCTGTGAAGACTATAACCCTCGACCCAAGGAGGTAGGGTCCGAATTTTTCAAACGAGTATACGACAGCCAACAGTTCCTTCTCCTTGGTGTCATAATTTTTCTGAGCCTGATTCAGCGTCTTGGAAGCATAGAAGATCACATAGCTTTTTCCATCAATTTTCTGTCCTAGGACGGCTCCCACAGCAAAATCACTCGCATCACACATTATTTCGAAAGGATGGTTCCGGTCTGGTGCCCTGATAATTGGTGCTGATACTAACCTGTCCTTAAGCAAGCTGGGCAACCCTTTGCGTCCTTCGTCAAAGACGAATTCCACATCATTATGTAACAACCGAGTGAGTGGTTGCGCGATTTTTGCGAAATCCTTGATAAACCTCCTATAGAACCCTGCATGACCTAGGAAGCCTCTCACCTCTTTTTGGTTCGTAGGGTATGGTAATTTTGATATCACATCCACCTTTGCTTTGTCTACTTGAATACCTCTCTCAGAAACCAGGTGACCCAGGACAATGCCTTCAGTTACCATGAAATGGCATTTCTCGAAATTTCAACACTAAATGCTTCTCTTGGCATCTCTGTAACACTAGATCAAGGCTGGATAAACAAGTATCAAATGAGTTCCCATATACGGTGAAATCATCCAGGAATATCTCAATACATACTTCCAACAGATCCGAGAAGATGCTCATCATACACCGTTGGAAAGTTCCCGGTGCATTACACAATCCAAACGGCATTCTTCGATATGCATAGGTACCAAAGGGGCATGTGAATGTGGTTTTCCCTTGGTCCTCTGGATTAGCGTAGATTTGGAAATAGCCGCTGTATCCATCAAAGAAACAAAAGTACTGTTTGCCAGCCCAGCCTTTCCAGCATCTGATCAATAAAAGGCAGGGGAAAATGATCCTTCTTTGTGGCTTCGTTCAACTTCCTGTAGTCGATGCACATCCTCCATCCTGTCACTAGTCTGGTGGGTACCAGCTCATTTTTTTCATTCTTAACAACTTGTATTCCAGATTTTTTTGGTACCATATGGACAGGACTGACCCACTCGCTATCTGGAATGGAGTAGATGATCTCTAGGGCAAGCAATTTTAACACCTCCTTTAGGACCTTCTCTCGCATGTTCGGATTCAGTTTCCGTTGTGCATCTCGATGAGCCTTCGTACCTTCTTCTAAACGAATGTGGTGCATACAAAGATTAGGACTTATTCCTACCAAATCTGAGAGAGTCCATCCTATTGCTTTCTTGTTTCTTTTGATGACTTCTAATAACTCCTTCTCTTGCTCCTTGGTCAGGTTGTTGTTGACTATTACCGGAAATGTCTCATCCTCCTCCAAGTAAGCGTACTTGAGGCCTGGTGGAAGTGTCTTCAGCTCCTTTTTTGTTCCATTCGTCTCCTGGGGCAAGGGATTTTTGTCCGCAATTTCTGGTAATGCCTCCTTCCCAGACCCAGGAGATTTTTCCAGACTAGCCACGTGAGCTAATCCCTTGGATTTAGCTGACTCGGGACTTCTGCAGAATTCCATAATGGCCTCCGTGAGTTCCTCATCTGTCAATTCTGCTGTGTTCATTGCTGCACACCATCCCACAACTTCTCTGTCAATCGAATGACTCAACTCCGAGTTGTCGATTTGTTCCTGCATCAATTCCATCTCAAGATAATCTTGGACCAAGGGGTTAATAACATCAATAGCATAGAGATTCTCAACATCTAAAGGCCTTTTCATCCCCTCATCTATGCTAAAAGTATACTTCTCCCCGTTATAATCCAAGCAAATTGTTCCATCAAAGACATCGATAATGGTCTTAGCGGTACGCAAAAATGGTCTCCCTAAAAGTACCCCACTGGACTCAGCAGACTCATTATCATTCATCTTGATCACATAAAAATCAGCAGGATATAGAAAATCATGCACTTTGACTATAACATTTTCCAACACTCCTTCAGGGCAGATGCAAGTTCTATCTGCTAACTGGATCACTACCTTGGTAGCAACCATCCTCACTCCAGTCAATTTCTTATAGATCAAAAGCGGTAAAACATTTATGGACGCCCCTAGATCACACATAGCATGCTCGACTTTGATGTCCCCTAGAGAGATGGGTAATGTGAACATACTTGGGTCGGTGCATTTTGAGGGCATCCTTATCTTTTGTATCACAGCAAACACATTCTCCCCGATCACAATCTTCCCATCTGGCTTGGTCTTCCCTGCAATGAACTCCTTGATGAACTTGCTGAAAGCAGACATTTTTAGGGCTTGCAAGAATGGCAGGTTGATTTCCAACTTGCTAAAAATCTCCATGAGATCCTCTGTATCATCCTTTTTCTTCTTCTTTCCCCGCGGTATGGAAATGGCTTTGGTCGCTTTACTGCATTGGTGGAAGTCCCAACCTGGGTTCCATCAACTCCACTCTTTCCTTCCCTACTCACTTCTTCAGGTTCGGGGTCTAGGAAGAACGGGTCCCTTGGTCGAGGTAAGGATCCCCCTAAATCTCCCTTCTGGAGGTCTTCCTCAATAAGGATTTCCCTGGGTCTAGCGCTTTCCTCTTGATGCAGCTGACTCTGTTTTCCTTCACTAGCCTGCATGGGCACTTCCTCATCAATTTCCAACGTCGGCCCTTCATAACCCCACCCAGATCTCAAGGTGATTTGACTAATGTTTGCTCGGTCTGGCGGTTTGACGGTGGCAGGAAGTTTCCCTTCATTTCCTCGCATCTCATTCAAGGAAAATGCAATCTGGGACAGTTGCTTTGCCATCATATCCATGGCGGCTTTATGTTCAGACTGAGCATCTTGTAACTTGTGCACCACGTCATTGTTGGAGTGTAGGTTACTCTGCATGAACTGCTGTGAATTCACTAGATCGTGGACCATGTCATCCAAACTCCTCTGTGGTCTGGAGTTGAATTGACCAGAATTCGGTCCTTGACCTTGATTCTGACGATAGTTACCTTGATGATTGTTATATTGGTTATTAGACCCTTGTTTCCCTTGATGGTTTGGTTGGGAATTCTGGTAGTTCCCTTGGTTATTTCTCTGATGAGGTGGCACATAAGAGCTCCTTGGACTGTTCTGATTCCTATTTCCCCAATTAGTATGGTCCTGATTCCTGTACCCCAGCTGCAGTTGCCCCTCTTAACCTTTTCCTGACCAGTTGGACTGCCTCTCCGGAGGATGTGCATAATTCGTGAGCTGAAGTGGGGTTGATTGGCCTTGCTCATGGTCAGTCCACCTGAATTTTGGGTGAGTCCTCCATGGAGCGTCCCTCTGTCTTCCTTGGTTCCAACTTCCATGGGATTCCAGCTTCCCATCGAATTTGCCTGAGCTTGGCACTCCCCTTCGCAGGGCTGACTGTAGTACGGTTGAAGTTGCCTTTCCTCTTGACCAGGGGGTTTCTCAATTTCCACTAGAGCATGCGGATTGTATTTCTCAATTGCATTTAGCAAGGCTTTTTCCAGTTTATCGATCCTATCTTCCACCTTCTTGTCTTCTTGTTCCATTACTACATTGGCTGATCCTCTCCTCAATATGCTTTGCGGGTTATCATAGGCCTTCTTCGCCTCGATCAGCCTTCCCAAGGTTTCCCGAGCTTCACTTGCTTTATTTTTGGTAAAATTTCCCCCGCTTGAGGAGTTCATCAAGTCCTTGGATTTAGGGTTTGCAAGTCTCCGCTTCTATCATCCTGTGGTTCGGACAAGCATCCAGCAGCCCCTTGAAACGGGACCAATAAGAACTCAGAGACTCATCGTATTCCTGCTTGCACTCCTGAATCTCTTTCTTCAAGGCATTCGTCTTGTTGGACGGAAAAAAGTAATCCAAAAACTCTAGTTTAAAGTCCTTCCACATGTTGATCGAGTCCGGTGAGAGCCTTAGTAGCCAAGTGTTCGCCTCCCCTTTGAGAGCAAACGGGATTGCTCGAAGACGGTAGTCCTCCTCTGTTGCCTCGTTGGGTCGCTTTTGAATGCTGCATAGTTTACTGAACTCGTTCAAAAATTCATAGGGGCATTCGTTCCTCCGTCCAGAGAAAGTGGGTTAAACTCCGAGTACATTCGTCTTGATATCGATCGCCCTCCGTCGTGGGTTCGAGACTATCGCATGAGCGGGTTCACCGTCGAGATGTGCGGTGAGCGACCCTATTTCCGGATCAGGATCTACTAGATGAGCCATATTTGGGTCTTCCTCCTCCTCGGTCTCGGAATGCTCTGGTTCTGTTGACGACTCCGGGTTCTCTTCTGTCGACGAATTCCACTCTTTTTCACTCTCTGACTCGAACGGGAATGGATCCTCCGTCCTCAATCCTGATCTGGTGGTGATGGTAGATGTAGATTCCTTGACTCGCCACTTGTATTGGCCACTCCCTGACCCAGATGAGCTCGCCCAACTTCCAGAAAGGAAGCCTGCGTTCATAAACTGTCAAGGAGAAAGAAAATAACAGATATTAAAATATTTACACCAAATCCTTAAACGCAAATACAATAAACGCCATCCTTCCCCGGCAACGGCGCCATTTGAAAGTCGGTCTTCTGTTTCTCGGTGCACACAGAAGGAAATAAACAGGTTTCCTTGGTCCAGCAAATCCACTAGATCACGCGGTCTAGGAACTCGTTGGTCGTAGGAAATCCTGGTCGTCGGACACACAGAGCACTCTTTCAAAAAAACCCTCAACCACTTTACTAAATCTAGTATAGGGATGTAGGGATCGATCCCACAGAGATGGATGCGTAATAATCGTGTTCAAGGATTTGGACTTGTTTTTGGGGTTGGCTGCTGCCACGCATTTTTCTTGGGTTGAGGTTGGAATTTTTTTTAAAAAAAGAACTACTACGCTAACAGCTAGATCTAGGCGAAACAACAAAGTATGCACGAAAACTACCCGATCTATCACTAGATCTAAGAAACTACTCTAATTACCTAGACTCGGGAAACAAACTGACTGTGGGGACCATGACTGAAAAAGCAGAGTACGGACGAAAAGCTGGCAGAATAACTAACTCTGGTACTAACTAACAACGACATCATCTTCTTCAACCAAATTGCGTAAAAACTCATAAGAAAAACAACATGAACGAAATCAGAGCAGAGCAAACTAAATCTAAACCAATTTGATGCATAACAACAAGAACTAAACAGATCCAGAGATGCTAGACGAAGTAAAACATGAAAAAAAGCGGAAAACTCAAATCCATTCAACAACTCCCCTTTCTCACTTTGGATCCAATCTCAGACGCTAAATCCACTCCGGATCCAAGCGTCCGACACAAACTCCAACCAACAGAAACATTTCATAACTTCAGATTTTAACGACAACCTCCAATAAATCAACAATCCACAGATCTATCACCAGATTTCCAAATCGAGTACCACAGCTTCAAAATAAAAACAGAGATCGACATAAAACTTGTTAAGATAAACTCTCAGCAGCAAGATCTATGTAAATCAACTTGAAATATCACAAATAAACGCAAACCAACAGAAACGAAAGGATAACAAGTTACATCAACAGCCAAATTGACTCCCAAAAGTGAAGTTCGACCGCAAAGTGCAAAAACCATTGAAATTTAAAGAGATTGTATCTTCGCCCACACGCAGACGGTGTTGCAACTGAAACTTCTGAAGAAATGAACCCCTTCGTAACCTAAACTACCACAGATCTTCCATTCCCAAGTGTGTGTTATGTGTGTGAGCTAAGAGTGAGCAAAAAAAAAAGTGATAGATTCTTCCTTCTTGTGTTGCATGCTCTTCTATTTATAGGCGTTGGAGTGGGGCCCAGCGAGGTATAGATAGACTTTGTTGCCCTCAGCTACTGAGTCCCTCCGTCACGCCTTCTTTTCCTTTTAAGTTGCTCATTTCACTTCATTCCTTCGCTAGATTGTTTCCTTCAACATTCCCTCGATCTAGCGATTCTATCACACACCTGGCTTAGAAAACGTGTTAGACCCAGCAAAATGTAACGCTTTTCACCATATAACCGATGCATGAAATTAGCCTTATCAACATCCCATGTTCTACCATATTGGTCCTTGACTTGATGCATCTTGATGTTATCCTCAACAGTTATAGAAACAATCTCACATACCGTACTTATTTCCTGTTGTACATGTTTGAAAATAGAATCAGTGTAGATTGTAGATGCATGCTTCTCAATAGGCAATTGGGTTGACAAATCAGGAATAGTTGAGTAATCCAAGTAGTTCAATCGTGAATTGGCATTCCTTTGATCTCCCACAACATAATTAAAGAAATTGATGAACTGTACAAGATTTGCACGTGGCTTTGTGTAGTTTTTAAAAAAGCTATTCTCCGATTCAGACATCGATGTAGTCCTAAGAAGCGACCCCATGGGAAAATCTCGAAAATAAGCAGGAACCCAGAATTCTCTATCTTCAAACATTGATCCAAACCAGTGCACGTCTTCTAATCCATACCGTTCCATTATATCATTCCATATTATATCAAACTCATCAGGCTCTAACAAATCAGACCAAACACATGCATTCAACTCTTTTTTGAAATTTTCATTACCAAGTAAAGATTTGGGCAACCTATCTGACACCTTAACCATGCTATGCCACACACACCATCGGTGCCTTGTTTGTAATAGTACTTGTTGAACAGCAAGTTTGATCCCCCAATCTTGATCAGTGATAATCAATTTGGGTGCTACCCCCATGCATCGAACAAAACAACCAAACAACCAAGAATAGGAGTCTCTACCTTCACTTGATAACAAGCCAGCTCCAAATGTAACTGGTCTAGAATGGTTATCTTTTCCAGTGAATGGAGCAAAAATCATGCAATACCTTCAGAATATAACATAAAAATGAATTATATTTTCATGCATATAGAAAAGTATCATTTTATCAGCTATTACTATCATTTTATCAGCCAAAAGTATCATTTTATCAATTGAAATATAATTTAATCAGCAAAAAGTATCATTTTATGTCCATTAGCAACAAAAGTAATATACATGTTAGTGTTGTATGTTGAGTCAAATGAAATTACATCTCCAAACATATGATAATTTCGTCTTGAAATAGCATCAGCCCAGAAGAGTCTAGTTAACTTTCCATGAGATCCTATCTCAATTTCATAATAGAAGGCATCAGATGATTCCTTTTGAGAACGCATATAATCAAAAATCATTTGAGCATCTGAACCATCAATATTGGACATAATATCACGATAACCATTTCTAATATCAATAATATCACATCCAACATTTTCAGGTCCACCCATTATCTCCTTCAAAAGTTTGAATGTGAGAGTGGGACCAATATTATACCTGCCACAATCCTCCATAAACCTCCGATGAATAGGATCCAGATTGCGATTGGCCATCATAAAATGCCTATGCTCATCCGCAACCATTAAGTGATTATGATACTCAACAAACTGATAAACCTCATATCCTCTCCTCATGCCATCTGAAAAATATCTCAAGTTGAGCTTAGCAAGACATTCACACCTAAATGACCGACACCTACGCTTCTTAATAGACACTTCAATTGATTGGGATGCACGACCAGGTATAAAATTCTTAGAGCCTTGTCTGCTGCAAGCCAAATACTGCCACTTAGTAATACCTTGAACTGATTTGTTGCCCATTTTACGAATGCCAAAACCAACTGAACGAGCATAATGTTCATAGAAATCAACTGCTTCTACTAATGTATTGAATTTCATACCAATCATTGGCCTCAAAGCATCATCGCAAACAGGAATGTACATACCTACAAATCAGTAAAAGTATCATTTTATCAGAGTATCATTTTATCATAGTATCATTTTATCAGAGTATCATTTTATCCGACAAAACTATCATGTTATGCAGTAAACCTAACATTTATAAGCCAAAAGTATCATCTTAACACATAATCGACAATACATAATATAATCAAATAAGAATTTCAGTACATCAGAAACATAAACCAATCGAAAACTAATATTAATCTAAAATCAAATTCAATACATGAGGAATGCCAAAAACCAACTGAACGAGCATAATGTTCATAGAAATCAACTGCTTCTACTCCCAATACAAAATCCAGACCAAATCCTGACCATGAGATTTGACCATCTAATGGTCAATAATTAAAGAAAGACACGGAGGGTCATCATAAAGCAGTTTTAGGTCATATTATAAACTTTGGGGTTGATGTCATGTTAAGATCCGTTTATGTCATCCTTATTATAATGACGTAAAAATAAGCTTACGATGACCTAAAAATGACCTTCATATGCTTGATTCTGTATTTTTGTATTAAAAATGGGTTTGCATAGATCAAAACCATATATATATATATATATATATATGTGCCCACTTTTTTTGTAGCCTATGGCTATGCTTTCATAATTAAATTATCATAAGCTCATGTTTTTGATGATTTACACACACTCACATTTATGTATCATGGAGTAGTACATAAGTTTATGTCACTGGGAGACAGAATGCTCTTGTAATTTATCAAAAGATCATATAACATTGTTGTGTATTTAATAATTCTTACTCTTGTGATATGTTTTCCATTATTAGTCTTGTTTTTTTTTTTTTTTTTTTTTTTTTTTTTTTTTTTTTTTTTTTTTTTTTTTTTTTTTTTTTTACACCATCACGGTGGAGGGTTGAGTAGGTCCCTCATCCCATATATATCATGCAAGCAAAGTTTGTACATAGACCATTCCCAAAAGTGGATGATCCAGATCAAAACAATATAAAAAACAAACGACAACCTCAACGAAAAGGACGCTAAACTAGAAAAACCAACGAGCAAAGCCTTAAGCTCAGCTTCGAAAACCGAGGCTGCCTTCAGTGGGACGCAAAAAACCTCCACAGGCTCTCCAAAATGATCCCGTACAATCCCACCCCCTCCTGCTCTACCTGTCAGCCCCTCAAATGAGCCATCAGTATTGAGTTTAACCCACGGCCAGTCTGGCGGTTTCCACAAGACCTTCTCTACCCTCCTCACCGTTCGCTTCCTCGCCTGCTCTCCCATGAAATCTACTTTCAGATCACATTCTTCCCATTGATCTTGGCCAAGAAGACCCGCCAGAACCAGATTCCTCAAATAATTAACAACTCTCTTGCAAACATTTTCCACTGTGAAGATCTTGTCATTGTGAACACAACCATTTCTTTCTATCCAAAGAAACCAGACAATCAGGCATGGAATCAAGATACATATATGGTGTTTATTCTTGCTAACTGTGTGTCTCTGCCACCACCTCAGACGACGCTCCAAGTTCTGCCCTCTATCAAAATCCGGAGCTTGTGGAAACCACCTTGAGAAATGGTTCCACACAGAAGTTGCTGCATCCCCATTTACAAAAAGATGCATTCTTGATTCCATACCTGGTTTTGAGCAGCAGCGGCATTTAGAAGCAAGAGACACTCCCCACCATTGCAATTTTGCATCTACCGGAATTCGGTTAGCTAGAAGCCTCCATAGGAAAACCGATATTGAAGGGCTAATATCTCTTCCCCAAATGAACTCATAAACCTCCAACTTTTCTCCTTTGTTTCTTATAAACTCCCAGGCCGAGGCCACTGTAAAGTTGCCATGTGGAGTCAAGGCCCAACGGCTAATGTCCCCAGCCTCCATGTCAATCGGAGTGTCCAAAATTCTTCCACTCACCTCTCTCGGAACACCCCATTCATCCATCAAACCCAGGACATCATCCTCCTTCCAACCAGAGACCAGAAATCCCTCACTCTTACAAACGGTGGGGTCCCTGTTTTTGAACAAAAAACAATAATCGGCTGATCATCCAACCAAGTATCATCCCAAAAACTGATCTTACCTTCCCCCAACATCCATCTGATAAGGCTTTGACATTGGACCCCGGCCTTGAACATCCTTCTCCAGGTTGGGCTGAACCTGCTGGACCTGTAGATAATTAAGGAAGTAGAGTTCCATTATTAGTCTTGTTGGGATAAAAGCTAGAATGATTTGGCCATAATTGTGCGGACTTTAATTGTGTGATTATATTAACTAGACTTTTCCTTGTGATAATTTCAATTAGTCTTCTATGTAGGAAAGGTGATTGATTATTGTACACAAAGAAATATATGTAAATATTGTATGGAGCCCAATTGACCTTATAGAAATGAAATATTTGCTTTCAGCATAGAATATTATTTATGGTGATGTTTTTCCCCATTAGATTATACTCCTACAATGTAATGGGACAAAGAATAAAATAAATTATTGAACAACCAACCATAATACTAATTAACTAAAATTTGAAAATGACAACATAAAAAGTTAATGTTCATCCTCTCATAAATCCTACTTATTGGTGAATAGAAAATTCTAGCAATTTAAATCCCAAACTCTTGACTTAATTGAAAATTAGACTTAATATAAGTGTTCCAATAATTAATGTCTCAAATTAGAAAATTTTAAAAGTCGTGGCATTATTGAAACACTTAATTAGAAATTGAATCTAACTGCGACAAGTTCCAAATTTTGAGATTTAAATTGTAATTGATTTCATTTATAAATGTAAAAAAAATAAAAAAAATAAAACTTTGAAGGAAAAAATTGATTAATACTCCAAATAACAGTGGTTAAATGCCGAGTTTCTGCACATAGCACCTAAATTTTGTTGAATATCTGATTTAATATGTTTTGCCATTTCTGTTTTCCATGAAAATTGAATTTATTGTGGTGATATCTTCTTATCTCAATTAATTAATTATATGCTAATCTATCTCTTTTTTTCTTCTTATCCCATCCCTGGAGTGCACTATTTAATTATAAAATACTTAAGTTAATCATAAATAAATAAGAAAGATGCAAATTAAATTCCAAATCTCTATTCTATTGGGCCAAGGCTAACTGGCTAATGGCATTGGCAATGGGGCCGATAGCAAGGGCCTATCTATTGGCCCCCTCATCGACTCTCCTAGGTCACCATTCGGGGGGGGGGGGGGGGATTCCCTCCCCAACGCCTCAGCCGATATTAAGGCTCAGCCGATTCTTTTTTTTATTTTTTCTTTTAATTCATTTTTTATACTCTTTACACTCCATTCCCCACCAATTATTCACATTTAATCTTATTTTATTTTATCTCACTCTACATTTTAATTTTCTCTAGTCACAATATTTTTAATATTTTTATCAATATTTTTAGTTTATTTTTTTATGTATTTTTTATAAATGTAGGATATTTTCTTTTTAATGAAATTTGTTTTTTATTGAATTGTCTTTAATTTATTTTTCTTGCTATTTTATATCATTTTATTTCAGACTAATAATTAAAAGTAAAATATAAAAATAGTGATGATGTAGAAATGAGATGGGCTTTGAGATAGGCTCTTGGATGAGCTCTCATTGCAGGGGGATAGGCCTGGGATGAGCCTGCTGACGTGGTATGAACAAATGGAGATAGACTCTGAGATGGGTTTTAGAGATATGATGTTATTGTGAATGCCCGTAGTAGTAATTTTTATGGAAAAGCTAGTAGTACAACATTTCTTTATGCGATAGTTGGATATGGGCCTACATGGATTGATGAGGGATCAGTAATACGGGCCCAACTGAAGAAGGCCCATTCTGAAATATCCATGAATCAAAATTCTAAACAATATTAAATCTGACTATAGTTGGGCTGGGCCGAAAAATAAAATACAGCCATCCTCAGTTTTAGTAGCAAGACATTCCGGGCCCATGGATAGGTGAATGGTGAAATTTGACCCCAAAATTTTTTTGCTCACGAACAATATTTGCATATCGTTTGACACCTCGTGTCAAAAGTTAGTGCATATTTTAAAACTTCGTATTTGCCTTTTTTTTTTTTTTTTGGTACGGTAAGAGATTTGATCCTTGATTTTGAGCATATTTGATTGCATCGTAGCTACTAAATCTTAGAAGTTTTACTTTCAAGAATGGAAAAGTCTTAAATTTTGAATAAGGTATTCTATTATTTTTATTATCCCAGGTGTCTAGATAGTCACTTGATATCGTGGTTTCAATCTATTAGTGAAGGGGATCAACTCTCAAATTTTGAGTTAGCGGCTATTCTATGATTTCTATTATTCAAAGTGTTTAGGTAATCACTTGATATCACGGTCTTTTAATGAGGGGGTCAGTTACTATATATTATGATTTCGATCATTGATTTTGAGTACGAACTATCGAGATTCTTGAACCTACCTAACTAAGAAGGTGTCTCGGCACAATGGACAATGGCATTATGGTACTCCCTCCGTCCCAAGGAAGATGACCCCTTCCTTAGGCGGCACGGGATTTTATGCAAATTTATTTTGTGTGTTGAAAGGAGGGAGTAAAGTAAGAGAGAGGGAATAAAATAGAGATAAAGTGTTTACATTTTAAGTAATGAGTCATCTTAGTTGGGACAAACTAAAAAGGAAAGTGAGTCATCTTCAATGGGACGGAGGGAGTACCATTTTGCAGACAGGATTGCATTGGTTAGTCAACTTCTGCTGTTTGACTAGTTAGAATTAAACGTGTAAAAAAGATATGTTTAAAGTTTAAACTATAGTAGAATTCAAAAAGTACTCCCTCTGTCCCATTACAAATGCAACGTTTTTTTTGGGTTGTCCCACTAAAAATGAAACGTTTCGTAAAATGGAATCATCATTCTCTCTACTTTTCCCTCTCTCTTACTTTACTTTCTCTTCATTAACTCACAAAACAACACTGCTCGTGCCGGAAACCAAATGTTTCATATTTATTGGGACGGATGAAGTACTATGTTGATAGTTAAGGTTGTCGCAATTTGCAGCACTACACGTGTCAAACACAAAATACCAGCTACCTACATTGAGAATGCAAAATTGATCCAAATTGAAGTATCATATGATGCTTGATGAGTACAATTATTTGACACTTGTAAAATGTGGAATCTTATCCTAAATCGGATTACTCATAATTAGTAGTGAACCAATGATAATATGACATGCCACTTTTATAGAAAACATAATTTAGAAATATTTCTTTGTATGTAACATCAATGGAACATTTGTTTCCATGAATGAGTAATATAAGCTAAGATTAACTCAGTTATTCAGTTTAATGTTTGAATGGTAAACTGAAAGAGTTTGATTAAAATATAAAAACGGAAAAAATTACTGAACTTATACATAATCAGGCAAAATAACATGATCCGGCCTCTCAAACGCCGACAGCTTCACCAGCGGCAGCAGCTCCTCCCTACCGCCTCCCCCTCCGCCACCGCTGCTGCTTGCCCTGCCGTTGAGGCCGAGGAAGTCCCTGGTCAACACGTCGCCCCTCTTCCACGCCATGTCCAGACCTGCCATGCTGGAGGCCCCCATGTGGGCGGGCCCCACCGCGGCCTCTGGAGGAGCGCGGTGGCCGACATCACGGCCGCCGCCACACTCCCCATGCCTTGGTAGAGTGGGGAGCGAGAGATGGATTTGCATGCACTACAGATTTCTTGAAAATAGAGCTTGTTCATGCACAAACATACACACACATATACACAGTAGCTAGTGCATTTCATGTGCAGGTCATAAAATTTCGAAATAAAGACACAACACAAGGTTTTTTTATGATCATAGTCTACAAAATTATTTCAGCACGTGTCTGTAAATAGTGAGAAAGAAGAGACAGACATTTGCATGCAAATGCAGGTTTGCCACTGTCCCATAATTCAAAACCCCCCAAAACAAATTTCTTGCAAATTAAGATCGATTTATTTAGAACAAAATCATACACATTGGCCATCATATGCCTATATATAGTACTCCCTCCGTCACGCTTAACATGACACGTTTTCCTTTTTAGGATGTCCCAACTAAGATGACACATTGTCACGACCGCATTTTCTAAGGATAGAAAACACGGTGAATCGCGACTAGGGGAGGGTTAAAGAAGCAGGGAAGAAAGGGGAAAAGGACACAACTCGACCATAACTCGAAATAATTGAAATAGCTCGAATAAAATTAGAGTACCATTTCGACAACCAACAACTCAAAAGAATATTAGCTCAACAAATCAAGAACTCAAAAGAAAGACAACAATTCAGCGGAAGCATTTCGAGAGTAGAATACTGCTATGTATGAGGACACAACATATTCTGGACATTTGATAAACATTCTTCACTTTTATGCTCAACACCCGCCGCACTCGTCACCGCTCAACCTGCACATAGGGAAAACAAATGCAGGGCTGAGTACTTGATGTACTCAGTGAACAAATGCCAAAACAATTTTATAAAACAGTTAATTATGTCATGCCGCCATTGAGTGACCTCGGGGTTTTAATTTGAAAAGGCCCGAGACACTAAAAATATTTCACAAGCACAAACTTTCAACTCATCCTCAAATCCTTTTTCTCATCATTTCAAAACACAACCATTTTTCCTTGAGTTATTTAAGAAACTGCCATATCTGTTCTTTAGGGTGCCGTGTAAGGTGGCCACTTTCCACGAGCACGAAAACCGGCCAACCCATTCGATGACTCATAGTCCTCATCGTGTACACTAGTCCAAGTAGGGACGCACCCTTGCTAGGACCCAAATTCGATTAAACTCATAGTAGGGACTCACTCCCTACTAAGCAATCATCAACATCATCATCTCAACAACCTCAACACCAACAACCTCAACAATCTCAACATCAACAACCTCAACAACATGTGAAACGAGATTATGGCCACAACTCGATCACCGGACCGGCCGACCCAAAAGACGGCTCCCGATCCCCAATGGTGTACACTAGCCTGAGTAGGGACTCACTCCCTAGTCAGACCCGAATTCGATTTCAATAGGTCTAGTAGGGACAACTCCCTTGCTAAACAAACAGATAGGCATTTCTCAAAACAAAAACATGGCATGACATACCCCTTTGCAAACTCCATTTTTCTCATAAAACGCATTTGAATCATAAATCATTTTCTATCAAGTTCGAGCATCATCTCACATCACATCAACAAGTCGAGCAATTCACAATATCACTCAATAATTCAACACATATATCACATAACATCACTTTCACTTTAATCATATATCACCTCATCATGCTTGATATTTAAATAATTGCAGTCACAGTTAAAAGGAATTTCGTCACATAAAACGATGCTCAAATCGATATATTAAAACCAAAGCTCTTGAAAGTATTTAGTTCGAAAGTCCACCTCGATCGTTTAATTTTTCTGAATTTGAATTCCTTACTTCGACTTCAAATTGATTCGCGGAGAATTCTCTTCCTTAGGTCCATGCTTCCCGCCTTTCAATTATTGCCGAGGCTGCCCGAGCTTGACCCAACAAAAAGAATATTCCAGCCCACTTAATTCATTAACAATGCCCAAATAAAATATTTGGTACAGTAGCCCAAAATCACATCTATCCTCTTTCTAAAAAAAAATTTGTATAGCAACGTCTCTATCTCCCTCACCTTTTCTCTCCAAGCTCATTACACGTTCTCTTTCTCTGTTGCAAAACGCCAATTCAACTCATCTCTCTTTCTGTCACTGCTGCGCGCCGTCTCCGGGCTGGTACTCGATCGCCGTGGCTGGCGAGAACAGCCACTACTGGCCCCCACCACGGCTGCTGCAGTCATCTCCCGAGTTGTCGCTGCTCAGCTTCTCGCCGTCGCCGGTGAGCGCCAGCCATCATCCTTCCCATCTCACTCTCGTCTCGCTCTCTCTCCGTCTGCTGCTGTCTCCGATCTGAATTCCGTCATCACCATAGGCGAGCTCGAAGACTCAGCTCTCCGCCTATCTTCTTCTCTCAGCCGCTGCAATCCGCCGCAGTTTCTGCTTCTGCCCAGATCACGATGGCTTCAGCGCCGCCCCGTCGCTGTTCGATCCGAGAAATTTCTCCTCCGTCAAATCATTGCCGCAGAACTGCTCTGCCATCGCTCCATCTATCTTTCGTCATCCCCGATCGACATCCCTATACATCGCCACCATCTCTTCTTCAACAAGGCCATAAGCTCTCTCCTTAACTCTTCCTTCCTTAGTTCGCAGCTCCTCCGTCGCTCAGAACGCAGCGTCGTTACTGTCACAGTTTTACGCCGTCGTTGCCTTGTGTAATTCTCCGTCATCATAGCTGCTGTCCCATCTCTCTTCTCTGTTCCTCCTTCGTGCCGCCGCCTCCGTCGCCGGCGTCCAGCAGATCTCGCCGCTGCTGCCGTTCGCACACCGGATGCCAAACGCCGCTGCCCCCCCATCCGACATCTCCGTTCATCTTCACCTGTTGTCACCGACAAAACACAGCGCCACTGCCACCAATGTCACGACGCAGCTGCTGCTATTCACGCCGGAAACCGCCTCTCCGCTCTGCTCTTTCTCTCTCAAATTTCATTTTCTCTAATTCTCGTCTTTACTTGAAGTTGATTGAATCTGATAAAACATGGAGTCGTGGGCTATGTGTATGTAAATATTGTTGAGCCTTTGAAGGGTAGTGGAGAGATTTACGGTAACCATTTTGTATTGGGAAAGAAAATATTGAGGGAAAAGTGTTTATATACACAAATCGTTGTTCGCATTTGGTGGAACTGATTTTCGTAGAACGTTTCAAATGGGCTCAACAATAAGAAAAATAATAATATGTGACTTGGGCTCATATTAAATGGGTTTCAAATTGGGCTAGGAAATAATAATTATTTTGAACTGTAAAGTAAATTCATCTCTCGTCAAAGGAAATAACACAAAAATTTTCAGGTCAACAAAAGACGTCCTTTCAAGAACAAAATATAAAGGTAGAAAAAGTCGGGGTGTTACACACATTTCCTTTTTTAGTAACTTTCTCTCTCCAATTAATACACTCAACCACTTTTTCTCACTCCTATTAAAATATCCATCTTTCTTTATCTCTCTACTTTCATACTTACACCCACCTTCTCTCTCTCCAATTAAACATTTTAACCAATAACTCCTAAAATCCCGTGTAGGCTAAGCAATGTGTCATCTTAGCCGGGACGGAGGGAGTATAACTAAAACAAGAAAAACTCACTTTAAATAATCGAATCTTTCAAAGAAATAAAACATGGGATTAATCATCATTTTAAGGAAAAAAACTTAACGGAAAAAACCATAAAATATGATTAAATTCAGATCTATCCCGCAACTTAAAAAAATCAATATTTAAAAATCATGAAGTTTAGTTACATAGTAATTTATGTTAAATTCGCACGAATAAAAAATTTTATAAAAGAAAAACACTAAAAAAAATAGTTTTAGAAAATAATTTATGCGATAAGCTAAAATAGAAAACATAACAATTGAACATTCGATTATTCAAAAATGGGAAAAACAACAGATACACATGTGTGTGTGCGTGCGAGTTACTTACCGGGGTTTTCGGGTAGGTTTCTCTTCTTCTTGGGCTCGACCTGAGAGGGGGTGGGGACGGCTATGGTGGTAGAATTAGGCAGCATTGGATTTAAGGTGCTTATATCGCAATTAAGCCTAGCACGGCTGCCGTTTTCGATTGAACTCAGAATCGCCGTCGGAAACGTTGCTATTTCTATTTTTGGTGGGTGGAGGGGGACGAATAATTAAGATGAATTGTGACAAAAATAGACGAAAATTATTGAGATTTAAAGAAATTTTTTTGGGTATTCTGTGAGTGAAGATATGCCCTCTGACAAACCCTCATTAAAGCGCTAGTCATGAAATAGCTAAATCCCACCTGGAAATTTAATGCAGCTGAGGAGTAATGTATTATCGATGAATTCTCATAAATATTTTGTTAAATATGGAAAGAAGACGAAAAACAAAATTGAAAACAAAAAACTAATAGTAGAATCTAACTCTCTGAATCACTGTCTTAAACTATCTAATTTTGGACGAGAAAAACGGCCAACTAAAAAAAAATTACTAGTATAACACAAATCCCAGATAATTCATGGCAAAAAAAAAAAAAAAAACAGAAAAGGCAATAATTGTGCAAAGTAAAGGATGTGTGTGTGTTTGAGAGAGTGACAGTGGTGAATATGAATATTGAATCAACATATATTCTTTTTAATTAATTGTTTTACATAAAATTAGAGGAGTGACATGGTTACTTTTTTGTCACTCTTCTTGTTATAAAACACCCAAACTCCTAAAAGTTTTATTGAAATGAAATTCAATGTATGTACACCCCTTGTCCAAAAAAAATAGAGCATATTTACCATTTTTATTTGTCCATAAAAAATAGAGCATATTTAAAAAAGGAAAGTTTCAACAACTTTTCTCTTAATTTTTTCCATTCTCTCTTACTAATGATATGGATCCCATATTTCACTAACACTACTTCTCTCTTACTTTTTTTTCCTTTTATCTTACTAATAATATTGACCACACATTCTACTAACGCTACTTCTCTCTTACTTTTTTCTCTTCTCTTTTACTTCATCAATTTCATATTAAAACTCATGCCATTCACAATATGTCTTATTTTTTGTGAACGGAGGGAGTATTATTTAGAAGAAATAAAATTTAAAAGATTAAAAAGATAAGTATTACGGAAAATGGTAGGCGTGGCAAAGCCAAAAGGCTAAAGGGAAAGTGTAATACTCCCTCCGTCCCAGTTTATGAGTGCAATTTAGTTAAGGCACGAGTTTTAAGAAATATTTGGAGCGTGTAATAATTGAAGTTAGGCGGTTGTTGTTGGAGTGTGTAATAATTGAAGTGGAGTAGTAGAAAGTGAGAACCTTTTGACTTTTTGTATGTAAAATGTGCTTCTTTTGTTTTATTTTTATGTAAATAATGATATTTGAATGTAAATTTCATCAACAATGAGGTTAAATTTTATGTTCAAATATGGTAAATTCTAAATGGGACTCTTAAATTGGGACGGACGGATATGATAAAATAGGACTCTTAAACTGAGACGGAGGGAGTAGTTGATATATATATGCCCACTTTTTGTAGCCTATAGCTTTCATAATTAAATTATCATAAGCTCATGGAGTAGAATATAAGTTTATGTCAATGGGAGACAGAAAGCTCTTATAATTTATCAAAGTATGTAACATTGATGTGTAATTAATAATATGGAGTAGTATATAAGTTTATTTCATTGGGAGACAGAAAGCTCTTGTAATTTATCAAAGGATGTAACAATGATGCGTAATTAACAATTCTTACTCTTGTGATATGTTTTCCATTATTAGTCTTGTTGAGATAAAATCTAGAATTATTTGGCCATAATTGTGTGGACTTTAATTGTGTGATTATATTAATAACTAGACTTTTCCTTGTAATAATTTCAATTAGTCTTCTATGCAGGAAAGTTGATTCATTATTGTACACGAAGAAATATATGAATATTGTATGGAGCCCAATTGACCTTATTAATATATACTTCCTTCGTCCCACTAGAAATAAAACATTTGCTTTTCGGTATAAGATTTATATAATGTTGTGTTATAATCTATTATACTCTAATCTAATTGGACCAAAAAATAAAATAGAATCATATAGATTCTTAAACAACCAACCATAATACTATATAATTAACTAAAATTTCAAAATAACAACATAAAGAGTTAATGTTCATCCTATTATAAATCCTACTAATTGGTAAATAGATAATTCTAGCAATTTAAATCTCAAACTTTTGACTTTATTGAAAATTAGACTTAATAAAAGTGTTTCAATAATTAATGTCTCAAATTAGAAAAATTTAAAAGTTGTGACATTATTGAAACACTTAATTACGAATTGAATTTAATTGCGACAAGTTCCAAATTTTGGGATTTAAATTGTAATTGATCTCATTCTCATTTATAAATGTAAAATAAAATTATTTGAAGAAAAAAAATGAATAATACTCCAAATAACAGTGGTTAAATACTGAGTTTCTGCACATAGAACTAATATTATGTTGAATATCTGATTTAATATGTTTTGCCATTTCTTTTTTCCATGAAAATTGAATTTATTGTGGTTATATCTTCTTATCTCAATTAATTAATTACATGCTTATCTATTTCTTTTTCTCTTCTTATCCCATCCCTATTTTAAATTTTAAATAGGAATATAAAACCCCACAAAAAGGAATTTAGAAGTCTCTTTATTTTCCACCCAAATATCCATTGCAACTTTTTCATATTCCAAACCTGTATCCAAAGCCATATATCATATATGTATTCGCCAAACTTGTAAATCTTTTATCCATTAGAAATTATTAATTTCTTGATATTAATCATTTCACAAGTTTCAAAAATATTATCATTATAGTCGCAGAAAAGCATGCAAATTAGACACTCTCCTAGACTCGGCAGAAATTAAAAGACTATTCTATCTAACTGACCTAGCGGACAAGAATAGTACGAACATATACATGAATATCAAATGTGAACAAACAAACCAAGCAACTGAAAACACCTGTAATTAAACGATCATGTTGAACTTTTACCGCAAACAATATGCAAAAGCAAGTGGGTACCAGTTTCCCTAACTAACCTAGTAACCGAAAAAGCTGTTAAAAGCATAAAAGAACAAAGCAAGATGCAGATCTTATCCTAACTACTAAACGACTTCATCTTCTTCGTGAGATCAACAAAAAGAGCTGAGTGGAACAAGGCATCAAACAAAACTAAAACAGATTAAACTTCGGATCATGACATAACAGTAAAATTCAAAACAAAAACATTCATAGCATTCAGCTATGAAAATGATTCATACATCAACAAAGTTCAAAGCACGAAAATAAAACAAAAGCAGTAAGTAGAAATTGTTTCTTCGCCCACTTGGGACGGTGTTACACAACTAAAACTGAACAAGACACCACCACAACAGCCAGAACTTCACCCCATAACCAAGTGCGTAGAAAAAATTGAAGTAGAATTGAAATGGATTGAGCTCTCGGGAAACTTGAGCTAAGAGTGGAAATGCCTCTTCTTTGGATATCCATCCCTTTATATAGATTAGGCTCTAATCCCTAAGGCGTCTTCTTGCTGATTTGACAATTGTACACCTGAGAAGGATCTTTAAAATTTGCTTTTTTGCTCCCGTTCTACTCCTGTCGCCATGCTTTCTGATTCTCCTAGGTCTGTGAGGCGACTTCTGGTACTTCACTTCAAATTTCACTCGATTGCATCCGCCAGGTCAAATTGCACAAATCCTTGGGTCTTTCTTACGCACCTGAACTTATAAACACACATTAGTCCTCTGCAAGCACCGATAACCAATGCATGAAACGAGCCTTATCAAGTGCAGACAAAATATGCACAATAATTGAACCGAAATACTAGATAGTTGAGGTCTTGAGGACAAACAAACACAATATAGTTTAAACAAGCAGTTGTTTTCAAGAACTTCAAAGCTCATGAATGGAGAAATAAATAAGGATGCTACTTTATTTTATTAGATACTTATATTCAGAATAAGATTTTGTTAATGACTATCCAAGTTGAGTAAAACAGAATGAGATCTTGAACTTATTTATGATTAGTGAAGCAGCTCTCCTTCTTCTAGTACTCCATCATCTTACATATGAATTACGTAAACCCAAAATCCACCCAACCCTACACCCCCTCCTTCATTTTCATTAAATTGAGGAATTTTGTTTGATGGTCGTTGCACTCTCAAATTTGATTAATTTTGGCATGTTTTCAACCCCCAAGTTCTCAAATACACACTTCTGCAGCGAATTGCAAATGCTTGAGTAGTGAATAGTGAAAATCCAGAAAATGAAAGTAAAATCCAGTGATGAAATTAAACACAAAACAAGGCCAAAATATCATATACTATTAGATGAAATTAAACATGTGAAATATTGGGGTGAGTGTAGAAAGGCACAAATCCTCTTTAATAATGACTATATGGGCCCAATTAGTCTTGTGGGACACTACAAACTTTCAAAACAAAAGCATACAAGAAAATGTAGATGGTTTTTTCTGAGCTTGTCAGCCCCAAAGTGAGTGAGAGAGAGATGGATTTTGCATGCACTAAAGTTCTTGAAAATAGAGCTTGTTCATGTACAAACACACACACACATACACAGTAGCCAGTGCATTTCATGTGCAGCTCATAAAATTTAGAAAAAAAAAACAACACAAGGTTTTTTATGATCATAGTCTACAAAATTATTTGCATGCAAATGCAGGTTTGCCACTGTTCCACATTCAAAACTCCCAAAAACAAATTTCTTGCAAATTAAGATCGATTTATTTAGAACACAATCTTACACATTGGCCATCTTATGCTTATAGTATAACTAAAACAACAAAAACCCACTTTAAAAAATTGAATCTTTCAAAGAAATGAAACATGGGATTAATCATCATTCTGGGCTAAAACATTTATCAGAAAAAACTATTATATATGATTAAATTCTGTTCTATCCCGCAATTTTAAAAATCAATAAAAAAAATCATGAAGTTTAGATCTGTGCATCTAGATCTGATGATGGATTTCACCAAATAAAACCTTTTTCTTAATAAATAGACGACATCATTTACTTCACTGAAAAGTTTTTATTTTTGCACGATGAAATCAAAACTGCACAGATTTGCATAAATAACAAGAATTAAAGAATTTAATCATACTTCATGATTTACCTAGAGAAGAGGGTTCCACAGTTGCATCGATACTCGCGAGTCCCGCAGGGCTTGGAGTGAGCTTTCTTGTAACAGAAATATCCAGATCATGCTAAAGTGTATCAAAAATTCATGAAACGACCAGAGAAAGTGCAGCTATGTATGAAGACACAACTACACTCGAAGTTCAAAACATCCATCTTAATTAGTTAATATGCTCAACACCCGCCACCGCTCGTCGTCGTTCAACTGCATATAAGGAAAACACATGGTAAATATTTTGAAATACTCAGTGAACTCGTTCAAAACATTTTATAAGTTATGCCACCCTTACCATAGTGAACTCGAGGTTTTACAATTATCAAAATAAATATTAAACGAGTATCACAAAATATTTCCATAGATCGGCCATCAAACAACTCCCACTTTTCTCATCAATTTCCACAATTTCAACATTTCCATGGTGCGACGAAGTGTGGCCACACTTTTCGCCCACGAGACCGGCCGACTAGCAAGGACGGCTCCCGATCCCACCGTGTACACAACCTGGGGAGGGTTTGCGGCCCTACTCAAACCCGAATTCGTTTAAACATATCCATAGCCTATAGCCCAACGAGCGAACTCTCAAACTGGGCATCAGACACACAATATCACAACAAAACAGACATAGGCATGGCATAACCGTTAAACCGCCCTTATATCTCCACATTCATAAATTTGCACCTGATAAGGCTAATTTCATGCATTGGTTATAGGATAAATTCTGTGATTTCCTGGGTCTAACAAACCTTTTTGAGCCAGTGTGTAGAGAAAATGTCACCCAAGAAGAAGATAGAGATCACCTGGTGAAGGAGGCCGGCAAGGAAAATTAATCGAAGGGTGAAGAGCCACTAGGGCCGAGGAGCATTGATTGGAGGGCAAAAAAGGAATCACAAGAACAGTCCTAGAAGCTCTATCCACTATAAAAGGAGCACGCAACCACGAGTCGAGGATCACCTTTTCCAGCTCCTAGCTTAGTTCTCTATTTTTTTCTACACACTCATTTGGGGAAAGTTTCTCGGGGTCCGTTTAGGAAATTTTGGTGCAACACCCCCCG
>NC_062968.1:26681672-26712461 GCF_023119035.1 Salvia hispanica | reverse complement strand
AGTGTGTTTTTCCCATTTTTGAATAATCGGTAATTTTTTATATTCTGCAAATTTAACATAAATTACTATGTAACACCCCTATCAATAATCTAAATTATTTAAAAATATACTTTTACCCAAGAATGTAGCAAACATAGCCCTACCAATATTTTTTTTCTTTATTTGTCACAATTCAACTAAATTATTCGTCTCCCTCCCCCAACCAAAAATAGAAATAGCAATGTTTCCGATGGCCATTCCGATTTCAATTGAAAACGGTAACCGTGCTAGGGTTAGTCGCGATATAGGCACCTTAACTTTAATGCTGCCAAATTCCACCACCATCGACGCTCCCTCCCCCTCCTCAGGTCAAGCCCAAGAAGAAGAGAAACCTACAGTAAGTAACTCGCACGGACATACACATGTGTATCTGTGTGTTTTTTCCATTTTTGAATAATCGGCCGTTCAATTGTCATGTTTACTATGTTAGCTTATCACATAAATTATTTTCTAAAGCTAATTTATTTTAGTATTTTTCTTCTATAAATATTTTACATTTCTGCAAATTTAACATATATTACCATGTAACACCCTTATTAATAATCTAAATTATTTAAAAATATACTTTTATCCAAAAATGTAGCAAACATAACCCTACCAATATTTTTCTTCTTATTTTGTCACAATTCAACTAAATTATTCATCCCACTCCCCCCACCAAAAATAGAAATAGCAATGTTTCCGATGGCGATTCCGATTTCAATTGAAAACGGCAGCCGTGGTAGGGTTAATCGCGATATCGACACCTTAAATTTAATGCTGCCAAATTCCACCACCATCGCCACCCCCACCCCCTCTCAAGTCATTCCCAAGAAGAAGAAAAACCTACATGGAAACCCCATTAAGTAACTCGCACGCACACACACTTGTGTATCAGTGTGTTTTTCCCATTTTTGAATAATCGGCCGTTCAATTGTCATGTTTACTATTTTAGCTTATCGCATAAATTATTTTCTAAAACTAATTCTTTTTAGTGTTTTTCTTCTATTAATTTTTTATATTCTGCAAATTTAACATAAATTACTATGTAACACCCCTATCAATAATCTAAATTATTTAAAAATATACTTTTACCCAAGAATGTAGCAAACATAGCCCTACCAATATTTTTTTTCTTTATTTGTCACAATTCAACTAAATTATTCGTCTCCCTCCCCCAACCAAAAATAGAAATAGCAATGTTTCCGATGGCCATTCCGATTTCAATTGAAAACGGTAACCGTGCTAGGGTTAGTCGCGATATAGGCACCTTAACTTTAATGCTGCCAAATTCCACCACCATCGACGCTCCCTCCCCCTCCTCAGGTCAAGCCCAAGAAGAAGAGAAACCTACAGTAAGTAACTCGCACGGACATACACATGTGTATCTGTGTGTTTTTTCCATTTTTGAATAATCGGCCGTTCAATTGTCATGTTTACTATGTTAGCTTATCACATAAATTATTTTCTAAAGCTAATTTATTTTAGTATTTTTCTTCTATAAATATTTTACATTTCTGCAAATTTAACATATATTACCATGTAACACCCTTATTAATAATCTAAATTATTTAAAAATATACTTTTATCCAAAAATGTAGCAAACATAACCCTACCAATATTTTTCTTCTTATTTTGTCACAATTCAACTAAATTATTCATCCCACTCCCCCCACCAAAAATAGAAATAGCAATGTTTCCGATGGCGATTCCGATTTCAATTGAAAACGGCAGCCGTGGTAGGGTTAATCGCGATATCGACACCTTAAATTTAATGCTGCCAAATTCCACCACCATCGCCACCCCCACCCCCTCTCAAGTCATTCCCAAGAAGAAGAAAAACCTACATGGAAACCCCATTAAGTAACTCGCACGCACACACACTTGTGTATCAGTGTGTTTTTCCCATTTTTGAATAATCGGCCGTTCAATTGTCATGTTTACTATTTTAGCTTATCGCATAAATTATTTTCTAAAACTAATTCTTTTTAGTGTTTTTCTTCTATTAATTTTTTATATTCTGCAAATTTAACATAAATTACTATGTAACACCCCTATCAATAATCTAAATTATTTAAAAATATACTTTTACCCAAGAATGTAGCAAACATAGCCCTACCAATATTTTTTTTCTTTATTTGTCACAATTCAACTAAATTATTCGTCTCCCTCCCCCAACCAAAAATAGAAATAGCAATGTTTCCGATGGCCATTCCGATTTCAATTGAAAACGGTAACCGTGCTAGGGTTAGTCGCGATATAGGCACCTTAACTTTAATGCTGCCAAATTCCACCACCATCGACGCTCCCTCCCCCTCCTCAGGTCAAGCCCAAGAAGAAGAGAAACCTACAGTAAGTAACTCGCACGGACATACACATGTGTATCTGTGTGTTTTTTCCATTTTTGAATAATCGGCCGTTCAATTGTCATGTTTACTATGTTAGCTTATCACATAAATTATTTTCTAAAGCTAATTTATTTTAGTATTTTTCTTCTATAAATATTTTACATTTCTGCAAATTTAACATATATTACCATGTAACACCCTTATTAATAATCTAAATTATTTAAAAATATACTTTTATCCAAAAATGTAGCAAACATAACCCTACCAATATTTTTCTTCTTATTTTGTCACAATTCAACTAAATTATTCATCCCACTCCCCCCACCAAAAATAGAAATAGCAATGTTTCCGATGGCGATTCCGATTTCAATTGAAAACGGCAGCCGTGGTAGGGTTAATCGCGATATCGACACCTTAAATTTAATGCTGCCAAATTCCACCACCATCGCCACCCCCACCCCCTCTCAAGTCATTCCCAAGAAGAAGAAAAACCTACATGGAAACCCCATTAAGTAACTCGCACGCACACACACTTGTGTATCAGTGTGTTTTTCCCATTTTTGAATAATCGGCCGTTCAATTGTCATGTTTACTATTTTAGCTTATCGCATAAATTATTTTCTAAAACTAATTCTTTTTAGTGTTTTTCTTCTATTAATTTTTTATATTCTGCAAATTTAACATAAATTACTATGTAACACCCCTATCAATAATCTAAATTATTTAAAAATATACTTTTACCCAAGAATGTAGCAAACATAGCCCTACCAATATTTTTTTTCTTTATTTGTCACAATTCAACTAAATTATTCGTCTCCCTCCCCCAACCAAAAATAGAAATAGCAATGTTTCCGATGGCCATTCCGATTTCAATTGAAAACGGTAACCGTGCTAGGGTTAGTCGCGATATAGGCACCTTAACTTTAATGCTGCCAAATTCCACCACCATCGACGCTCCCTCCCCCTCCTCAGGTCAAGCCCAAGAAGAAGAGAAACCTACAGTAAGTAACTCGCACGGACACACACATGTGTATCTGTGTGTTTTTTCCCATTTTTGAATAATCGGCCGTTCAATTGTCATGTTTACTATGTTAGCTTATCACATAAATTATTTTCTAAAGCTAATTTATTTTAGTATTTTTCTTCTATAAATATTTTATATTCTGCAAATTTAACATATATTACCATGTAACACCCTTATTAATAATCTAAATTATTTAAAAATATACTTTTATCCAAAAATGTAGCAAACATAACCCTACCAATATTTTTCTTCTTATTTTGTCACAATTCAACTAAATTATTCATCCCACTCCCCCCACCAAAAATAGAAATAGCAATGTTTCCGATGGCGATTCCGATTTCAATTGAAAACGGCAGCCGTGGTAGGGTTAATCGCGATATCGACACCTTAAATTTAATGCTGCCAAATTCCACCACCATCGCCACCCCCACCCCCTCTCAAGTCATTCCCAAGAAGAAGAAAAACCTACATGGAAACCCCATTAAGTAACTCGCACGCACACACACTTGTGTATCAGTGTGTTTTTCCCATTTTTGAATAATCGGCCGTTCAATTGTCATGTTTACTATTTTAGCTTATCGCATAAATTATTTTCTAAAACTAATTCTTTTTAGTGTTTTTCTTCTATTAATTTTTTATATTCTGCAAATTTAACATAAATTACTATGTAACACCCCTATCAATAATCTAAATTATTTAAAAATATACTTTTACCCAAGAATGTAGCAAACATAGCCCTACCAATATTTTTTTTCTTTATTTGTCACAATTCAACTAAATTATTCGTCTCCCTCCCCCAACCAAAAATAGAAATAGCAATGTTTCCGATGGCCATTCCGATTTCAATTGAAAACGGTAACCGTGCTAGGGTTAGTCGCGATATAGGCACCTTAACTTTAATGCTGCCAAATTCCACCACCATCGACGCTCCCTCCCCCTCCTCAGGTCAAGCCCAAGAAGAAGAGAAACCTACAGTAAGTAACTCGCACGCGCACACACATGTGTATATGTGTGTTTTTTTCCCATTTTTGAATAATAGGCCGTTCAATTGTCATGTTTACTATGTTAGCTTATCACATAAATTATTTTCTAAAGCTAATTTATTTTAGTATTTTTCTTCTATAAATATTTTATATTCTGCAAATTTAACATATATTACCATGTAACACCCTTATTAATAATCTAAATTATTTAAAAATATACTTTTATCCAAAAATGTAGCAAACATAACCCTACCAATATTTTTCTTCTTATTTTGTCACAATTCAACTAAATTATTCATCCCACTCCCCCCACCAAAAATAGAAATAGCAATGTTTCCGATGGCGATTCCGATTTCAATTGAAAACGGCAGCCGTGGTAGGGTTAATCGCGATATCGACACCTTAAATTTAATGCTGCCAAATTCCACCACCATGAAGAAAAACCTACATGGAAACCCCATTAAGTAACTCGCACGCACACACACTTGTGTATCAGTGTGTTTTTCCCATTTTTGAATAATCGGCCGTTCAATTGTCATGTTTACTATTTTAGCTTATCGCATAAATTATTTTCTAAAACTAATTTTTTTTAGTGTTTTTCTTCTATAAATTTTTTATATTCTGCAAATTTAACATAAATTACTATGTAACACCCCTATCAATAATCTAAATTATTTAAAAATATACTTTTACCCAAGAATGTAGCAAACATAGCCCTACCAATATTTTTTTTCTTTATTTGTCACAATTCAACTAAATTATTCGTCTCCCTCCCCCAACCAAAAATAGAAATAGCAATGTTTCCGATGGCGATTCCGATTTCAATTGAAAACGGTAACCGTGCTAGGGTTAGTCGCGATATAGGCACCTTAACTTTAATGCTGCCAAATTCCACCACCATCGACGCTCCCTCCCCCTCCTCAGGTCAAGCCCAAGAAGAAGAGAAACCTACAGTAAGTAACTCGCACGCACACACACATGTGTATCTGTGTGTTTTTCCCATTTTTGAATAATCGGCCGTTCAATTGTCATGTTTACTATGTTAGCTTATCACATAAATTATTTTCTAAAGCTAATTTATTTTAGTATTTTTCTTCTATAAATATTTTATATTCTGCAAATTTAACATATATTACCATGTAACACCCTTATTAATAATCTAAATTATTTAAAAATATACTTTTATCCAAAAATGTAGCAAACATAGCCCTACCAATATTTTTCTTCTTATTTTGTCACAATTCAACTAAATTATTCGTCCCACTCCCCCCACCAAAAATAGAAATAGCAATGTTTCCGATGGCGATTCCGATTTCAATTGAAAACGGCAACCGTGCTATGGTTAATCGCGATATCGACACCTTAAATTTAATGCTGCCAAATTCCACCACCATCGCCACCCCCACCCCCTCTCAAGTCAAGCCCAAGAAGAAGAGAAACCTACATGGAAACCCCATTAAGTAACTCGCACGCACACACACATGTGTATCAGTGTGTTTTTCCCATTTTTGAATAATCGGTCGTTCAATTGTCATGTTTACTATTTTAGCTTATCGCATAAATTATTTTCTAAAACTAATTTTTTTTAGTGTTTTTCTTCTATAAATTTTTTATATTCTGCAAATTTAACATAAATTACTATGTAACACCCCTATTAATAATCTAAATTTTTTAAAAATATACTTTTATCCAAAAATGTAGCAAACATAGCCCTACCAATATTTTTCTTCTTTATTTGTCACAATTCAACTAAATTATTCGTCTCCCTCCCCCACCAAAAATAGAAATAGCAATGTTTCCGATGGCGATTCCGATTTCAATTGAAAACGGCAGCCGTGCTAGGGTTAGTCGCGATATCGACACCTTAAATTTAATGCTGCCAAATTCCACCACCATCGCCACCCCCACCCCCTCTCAAGTCAAGCCCAAGAAGAAGAGAAACCTACATGGTAAGTAACTCGCACGCACACACACATGTGTATCAGTGTGTTTTTTCCCATTTTTGAATAATCGGCCGTTCAATTGTCATGTTTACTATTTTAGCTTATCGCATAAATTATTTTCTAAAACTAATTTTTTTTAGTGTTTTTCTTCTATAAATTTTTTATATTCTGCAAATTTAACATAAATTACTATATAACACTGAAAGGTTCCAGGTTCTTTCCCTAGTTTTACGTATGTAATTTGGAGTGTACCCAACTGATCAGGAAGAGATTCCCGACTCAGCTGAGTCGTTGGTACGACAACCGGGACCTGGCTTCAAACAAGTTTCCTCAACCCACTTCTACTGATTAGTATAGTGGAGGTAAGGGTCGAATCCCACAAGGATGGACACGTTTGGATAACTGCGGTGACTTTCCTGGGTGTTTTTGGTTAGCTACCACGCTTGGGTTGAGATTTTACCTAGGCATGAAATAAAGGTGGTACTCTACTGACTAGCTTATCACATAAATTATTTTCTAAAGCTAATTTTTTTTAGAATTTTTCTTCTATAAATATTTTATATTCTGCAAATTTAACATAAATTACTATGTAACACCCTTATTAATAATCTAAATTATTTAAAAATATACTTTTATCCAAAAATGTAGCAAACATAACCCTACCAATATTTTTCTTCTTTATTTGTCACAATTCAACTAAATTATTCGTCCCACTCCCCCCACCAAAAATAGAAATAGCAATGTTTCCGATGGTGATTCCGATTTCAATTGAAAACGGCAGCCGTGCTAGGGTTAATCGCGATATCGACACCTTAAATTTAATGCTGCCAAATTCCACCACCATCGCCACCCCAACCCCCTCTCAAGTCAAGCCCAAGAAGAAGAGAAACCTACATTGAAACCCCATTAAGTAACTCACATGCACACACACATGTGTATCAGCGTGTTTTTCCCATTTTAGAATAATCGTCATGTTTACTATTTTAGCTTATAGCATAAATTATTTTCTAAAACTAATTCTTTTTAGTGTTTTTCTTCTATTAATTTTTTATATTCTGCAAATTTAACATAAATTACTATGTAACACCCCTATTAATAATCTAAATTATTTAAAAATATACTTTTACCCAAGAATATAGCAAACATATCCCTTCCAATATTTTTCTTCTTTATTTGTCACAATTCAACTAAATTATTCGTCTCCCTCCCCCAACCAAAAATAGAAATAGCAATGTTTCCGATGGCGATTTCGATTTCAACTGAAAACGGTAACCGTGCTAGGGTTAGTCGCGATATCGGCACCTTAACTTTAATGCTGCCAAATTCCACCACCATCGACGCCCCCTCCCCCCCTCAGGTCAAGCCCAAGAAGAAGAGAAACCTACAGTAAGTAACTCGCACGCACACACATGTGTATATGTGTGTTTGTTCCCATTTTGAATAATAGGCCGTTCAATTGTCATGTTTACTATGTTAGCTTATCACATAAATTATTTTCTAAAGCTAATTTTTTTTACTGTTTTTCTTCTATAAATATTTTAGATTCTGCAAATTTAACATAAATTACTATGTAACACCCCTATTAATAATCTAAATTATTTAAAAATATACTTTTATCCAAAAATGTAGCAAACATAGCCCTACCAATAATTTTCTTCTTTATTTGTCACAATTCAACTAAATTATTCGTCCCACTCCCCCCACCAAAAATAGAAATAGCAATGTTTCCGATGGCGATTCCGATTTCAATTGAAAACGGCAACCGTGCTATGGTTAATCGCGATATCGACACCTTAAATTTAATGCTATGGCAGTTTTCCATACCGTTACCATGCCGTGTTATCGGTATACCGTACCGCATTTCGGTATACCGTACTTTTGCGGTATACCGAACTGCGATATGACATTCCAATATACCGTTATACCGTGTTTTGCGGTACGACATACCGTTATACCATTATACCGTGAAAAAATCTATTATATCCAAAATATTAAAAAAAATCTAGTTTTAGACTACTTCAAAAAATAGGGTTCCCAATTTTGATTCTTTTATTTTTGTATAATAAAAATTCTTATTTTTTAAAATTTAGTTTAAATATAACATATATAAATATATATTTATATATTATATATATCAATCGGTATACCACGGTATACCGATTGATATACCGAAGCATCGGTATATACCGTACCGAAAACTACGGTACGGTATACCGAAGCATCGGTATATACCGTACCGAAAACTACGGTATACCGAAAAAACGGTATTTTCGGTATTTTTTCGGTACGGTAAGTCCGGTATTCCGATATTTCGGTATAATTCCCCAGCCCTAGAGGTGATCGCACTATCGCCCAAAACCCTAATGACTGCGAACAGGTTCTTGTGCGAGATCTGCAACAAGGGTTTTCAAAGGGATCAGAATCTTCAGCTGCACAGGAGGGGCCACAATCTGCCGTGGAAGCTGAAGCAGCAGAGCAGGAAGGAGGCTCGCAAGAGGGCGTATGTCTGCCCGGAGCCTTCGTGCCTCCACCACCACCCGTCCCGTGCACTGGGGGTCCTCACGGGGATCAAGAAACACTACTGCCGGAAGCACGGCGAGAATAAATGGAAATGCGAGAAGTGCTCGAAGATCTACGCCGTGCAGTCGGATTGGAAAGCTCACTCCAAGACCTGCGGGACTCGCGAGTATCGATGCAACTGTGCAACCCTCTTCTCCAGGTAAATCATGAAGTTTGATTAAATTCTTGTTATTTATGCAAATTTGTGTTTGGATTCGTATCTGCTAGAACATTCATGAAGTTTGATTAAATTCTTTAATTCTTGTTATTTGTGCAAATCGGTGCAGTTTTGATTTCATAGTGCAAAAATAAAAACTTTTGATAGAATTTAAAATCATAGTAGCGTTACATTCAGTGAAATAAATGATGTTGTCTATTTATTAAGAAAAATGTTTCATTTGGTGAAAACCATCATCAGATCTAGATGCACAGATCTAAACTTCATGATTTTTTTTATTGATTTTTAAAATTGTGGGATAGACCAGAATTTAATCATATTTAATGGTTTTTTCCGATAAATTTTTTTCCCCAAAATGATGATTAATCCTATGTTTCATTTCTTTGAAAGATTCAATTTTTTAAAGTGGTTTTTTGTTGTTTTAGTTATACTATAAGCATATGATGGCCAATGTGTTTGATTGTGTTCTAAATCGATGTTAATTTGAAATGTGGGGCAGTGGCAAACCTGCATTTGCATGCAAATGTCCGTCTCTTTTTTCTCAACTTTTGTTAATTGTGTGTACTATAAAAAGGAGTCTAAAAAACAATGTTGAGTGTCTAAGCAATTGTTCTAAAAGAAAGTTATGGAAGATTGAATACTTTTGTTGATACCATCCCTGCAAGGTTTCTCACTATTTACTGACAGATGCTGAAATAATTTTGTAGTCTATGATCATAAAAAACCTATTGTTGTGTTGTTTTCTAAATTTTATGAGCTGCACATGAAATGCACTAGGTGTATGTGTGTGTTTGTGCATGAACAAGCTCTATTTTCAAGAACCTTTAGTGCATGCAAATCCATCTCTCTCTCTCTCTCTCTCTCTCTCTCTCACTTTGGGGCTCACAAGCTCAGAAAAAACCATCTACATTTTCTTGTATGCTTTTGTTTTGAAAGTTTGTAATGTCCCACAAGACCAATTGTCCCCATATAGTCATTATTAAAGAGGTGTGTGCCTTTCTAAACTCACCCCCATATTTCACATGTTTAATTTCATTTAATAGTATATGACATTTTGGCCTTGTTTTGTGTTTAATCAATTGAGTGAAAGAATTTATCACTACCCAATTTGATTATTTCATTACTTCCTTGTTTGTGCAAGTAATTGGATGAGTTCACTACTAGGAGTATATGGAACAAATGATCATGTCATACTATTTCTTTTTTTACTAAATTACCCAATTTGATTATTTCATTACTTTCTTGTTTGTGCAAGTAATTGTATGAGTTCTGTATATACTAGGTGTATATGAAACAAATGATCATGAGTCCATGACATACAATTTCTTTGTTTACTAAATTTATATAGTACTAATGAGATTGTTCTGCTACACGCCTAGCTAGAGTCCTGAATTTTAAGTGTTTCTGTTTTAGGATTCTGTGTATTTATTTGAGAATTGTGAAATATAGTCTCTTCATCACTGGATTTTCACTTTCATTTTCTGGATCTTAACTATTCACTACTCAAGTTTTTGCAATTCGATGCAGAAGTGTGTATTTGAGAACTTGGGGGTTGAACACATGCCAAGGTCAAATTTGAGAGTGCAACGACCATCAAACAAAATTCCTCAATTTAATGGAAAGGAAGGAGGGGGTGTGGGGTTGGGTGGATTTTGGGTTTACGTTATTCATATGTAAGATGATGGAGTACTAGAAGAAGGAGACCTGCTTCACTAATCATAAATAATTTTAAGATCTCATTCTGTTTAACTCAACTTGGATGGCCATTAACAAAATCTCATTCTGATTATAAGTTTCTAATAAAATAAAGTAGCATCCTTATTTATTTCTCCATTCACGAGCTTTGAAGTTCTTGAAAACAACTGCTTGTTTAAACTATATTATGTTTGTTTGTCCTCAAGACCTCAACTATCTAGTATTTCGGTTCAACTATTGTGCCTATTTTGTCTGTAATTGATAAGGCCCGTTTCATGCATTGGTTATGGGATAAATTTTATGTTGTGGAGGACTAATGTGTGTTTTTAAGTTCAGGTGCATAAGAAATCTGATAGACCCAGGGATTAGTGCAAATTGACCTAGCAGATGCAATCGAGTGGAATTTGAAGTGAAGTACCAGAAGTCGCCGCACAGACCTAGGAGAATCAGAAAGCATTGCGACCGGAGCAGAACGTGAGCAAAAGAGCAAATTTTAAAGATCCTTCTCAAGGGTACAATTGTCAAATCAACAAGAAGACACCTTTGGGATCAGAGCCTCACCTATATAAAGGGATGGCTATCCAAAGAAGAGGCAGTTCCACTCTTAGCTCAAGTTTCCCGAGAGCTCAATCCATTTCAATTCTACTTCAATTTTTTCTACGCACTTGGTTATGGGGTGAAGTTCTGGCTGTTGTGGTGGTGTCTTGTTCAGTTTTAGTTGTGTAACACCGTCCCAAGTGGGCGAAGAAACAATTTCTACTTACTGCTTTTGTTTTATTTTCGTGCTTTGAACTTTGTTGATGTATGAATCATTTTCATAGCATGAATGCTATGAATGTTTTTGTTGATGTTTCTTTGGATCTCGAGGCATTGATGTTTGTTTTTTTACTGTATTGGATGCGTTTAGCAATTGTTGGTTGTTTGGAGTAGAAATCGGTTGGATTCAAGTTGGTTTTGTGGATCTGAATTGAGGAGGACGGGTCTGAATGTGGTGATGTTGGAATCTGATTGATTCGTGTGGAATTTGAGTTTGAGTTAGTGGATCTGATATGCTCTCTTTCGAATCTACATGGTTATGGCTTGTTACTGTTTTTTCTCAATTCTGCTTGGTCGAGTAGATTAGATCTGGTAGTTTCATGCTTGAATTTTACTGTTATGTCATGATCCGAAGTTTAATCTGTTTTAGTTTTGTTTGATGCCTTGTTCCACTCTGCTCTTTTCGTTGATCTCGCGAAGAAGATGAAGTAGTTTAGTATTAGGATCAGATCTGCATCTTGCTTTGTTCTTTTCTGCTTTTCACAGCTTTTTCGGTACTAGGTTAGTTAGGGAAACCGGTCCCCACTTGCTTTTGCATATTGTTTGGCTATTTTGGTAAAAGTTCAACATGATCGTTTAATTACAGGTGTTTTCAGTTGCTTGGTTTAGATTAAAGTGTTTGTTCACGTTTGATATTTATGCATACGTTCGTACTGTTCTTGTCCACTAGGTTAGTTAGATAGAATAGTTTTTTAATTTCTGCCGAGTCTAGGAGATTGTCTAATTTGCATGCTTTTTTGCGACTATAATGAAAATATTTTTGAAACTTGTGAAATGATTAATATCAAGAAATTAATAATTTTTAATGGATAAAAAGATTGCCAAGTTTGGCAAATACATATATGATATATGGCTTTGGATACAGGTTTGGAATATGAAAAAGTTGCTAAGGATATTTGGGAGGAAAATAAGAGACTTCTAAATTCCTTTTTGTGGGGTTTTGGATTTGAGAAATTAAAATAGTGCACTCCAGGGATGGGATAAGAAGAGAAAAAGAAATAGATAAGGATGTAATTAATTAATTGAGATAAGAAGATATCACCACAATAAATTCAATTTTCATGGAAAAAAGAAATGGCAAAACATATAAAATCATATATTCAACATAATATTAGTTCTGTGTGCAGAAATTCAGCATTTAATCACTGTTATTTGGAGTATTATTCAATTTTTTTCTTCAAGTAATATTATTTTACATTTATAAATGAGAATGAGATCAATTACAATTTATATCCCAAAATTTGGAACTTGTCGCAATTAGATTCAATTCCTAATTAAGTGTTTCAATAATGTCACAACTTTTAATTTTTTCTAATTTGAGACATTAATTATTGAAACACTTATATTAAGTCTAGGGGTGAGAAAAAAAAACGAAAACCGAACATCCGAACCGAACCAAACCGAAATTTTGAAATTCGGTTCGGTTCGGTTTTAAAAATACAAAAAATTTAGTTTTTCGGTTTGGTTCGGTTCGTGCGAAAAATATAACCGAAAAACTGAAAACCGAATTATATTTTAAATATAATATTATATATATTTATTATATTAATTTAATATATTATATCATATATATAATATATATTCTTTTAATATATTTTATATAATATGCATTATACATATTCTATTAATTTTATATTATATATATTTATATTCTATTAGTATATACTCCCTCCGTCCACAATCGATTACGAGTCTCATTTCTAAATGGCGCGAGTTTTAAGAAATGTTAAGAAAAGTGGGTGGAAGAAAGTTAGTGAAATAGGGGTCTCACTTGTATATATTAGTTTTAAATGATATGTGAGTGGAATGAGTTAGTGGAATGTGGGGTCTCTTTACCATTTATGGTAATTATGAACCGGGACTCTTATTCGTGGACGGACCAAAATGGAAAAACGGGACTCTTGTTCGTGGACGGAGGGAGTATATAAATAGATTATATATATATATATATATATATATATATATATATAGGGATGTATTCATATCCTTCTTTGGTTTTATGTTCTATTCTCCTTTTTAATCTTGGCCATTCAATTTAAAGATCTTATGGCCCTAAATAATGCCACATGTTATTAATTAAAATGCTTAAAATAATCGTGTAGGATGATTTAGGAATTCACAATGGAGTTAGTTATGGAAACTTGCTTGATTTTCTCTCCACAATATATTGCATCGGTTTTTTTCATGGAATTAGCAGAATCTTTCTTCTCTCTCCAAAAAAATCTTTCTGTATCAATACATCACAGAGAAATTAATAAGATATGGATGCATCGTAAATCTGGAGAAATTCGTGAATCAAAAGAATTGAAAAAGTTCCATCGTTTGTGATTTTTTTCTTATTCACCAACAATGGAAGAAGGTAATTTAAGGACTTCACATGTCTATTATGAATCTGAGTTCGTTCATCTCTTTCATATTTTAGGAGTTTTGCGTTTAATCATTCGCAGGGTTTTGTTTATTCTCTGTCGTGTTTGAATGTATTGGGCGAGTTTAATATAATCCACTAGGGTTTAGCGGTAATGGGTGGGCAGGGTGTAGTATGTTGTTGAGCCGACGAGTTTCAGTTTTCTCTCTAGGGTTTAGTTATTATCTCGGCTACTGTATGGTGTTTATCGACGTATGTAATGTACAAATATTAAAATATGATGCACTATTTCTTATTTGTAATGTACGATTTATATCATCTAATGAAACTTAATTCATGAATGCGTTTAATTCACGAGTTCGTTCATCTCGTTGATATTTTAGGAGTTTTGCATTTATTTTAGGAGTTTTCCTTATTCTTTGTCCCGTTTGAATGTATTGGTCGAGTTTAACATAATCCACTAGGATTTAGCAGTTATTGGTGGTCAGGGTGTAGTTTTTTGTTGGGTCGAGAAGTTTCAGTTTTATGTCTAGGGTTTAGTTATTATATCGGCTTCTGTGTGGTATTACTCGAAGTATGTAATATACAAAGAATAAAGTATAATGCACTATCTTTTATTTGTAATGTACGATTTATATCATATAATGAAACTTAATTCACGAATGCTTGTTGTTCTGGATTTGTTTACAGTGTTCGTTATACCTGAATGTTCTCCACAATTGAAACTTATTATATGCATTTTTTTTACATTATTAAGTGCATTATAAACCCATAAATGTACAGTATTCTTTTATCGTAATGCATTATTCAGAATTAATGATACTAATGCTGCATACCTGTGTGCAACGCAGGTATTGCATGATCTTCACACCTTTCACGGGAAAGGACAATCATGGTGAACCCGTAACATTTGCTGCTGGATTGGTCTGCAATGAGAAAACAAGGGCCTTTGCCTGGTTGTTCAAACATTTCGTCGAATGCATGGGTGTAGCACCCAAAATGATTGTAACCGATCAAGACTTGGGCATGAGATCAGCTACTAGGCCTCTTAGACGTTGTAAGGCGTGCGATGAGTTGGGCCATCACGACTCTAGAAACTGTCCAATGCTTAAAGATATGGAGAAGGAGAAAGAGTTTAGTAAAGGCAAGAGGAAAGCTTGATGTGTTTTGTAAATAAGAAATTAGTTTTCGTCTAGTTCACGTTCTTATTATTTCTAGCGTAGTGATCATTTTTTGCCTAATAACTTTGTATTTTGCGATAGTTAATGTGCATTATCGAATTAAATCCTTGCATTATTAATGATATTCTATGCATCATTCCCTTTATTTATTCCATTACTGGAGTACTTTGTTAATGTGCATTACCGCGTTTATATCATTGCATTAAATATTATATTCTATGCAGCATTCCCTTATTTATTCCATTATTGGAGTAATTTGTTAATGTGCATTACCGCGTTTATATCATTGCATTAAATATTACATTATATTCATCATTCCCTTTATTTATTCCATTATTGGAGTAATTTGTTAATGTGCATTTCTCTCTTTTATTTCATCCATTGCGGGTAGAGCAACTATTCGTCCTTAGTTTGTTAATAGTTCATCCTTTATCACTTTACTACATCACACACTAGGACCAAAATATGGATCAGTTTTCAAGTGAAATGTATGGTTCAAAACATGCGTCATTTGACCAAATCAAAATAAGTTATCCCAAACCAACGGTCTTAAACTTAACGTCAACATCGTTTCTAACCAGTACTCTTGCAATCAATCCAGCCCGAACTCTTTGACCCATTTCTCGAAATTGAACTTAGGCGGCCTCTCTTTCCAGAACTTGGCGACATAAGAGACGTTGGTGTCACGCTCGGAATTGTGTGTAGAAGACAACAGCGCGTTTGTTACCTTCATTCGGTAGATTTCCAGATTTTTTGTCCCATTGGCGCTGAAACCGCACTGCCAATCTACAGACCAGAACAATAACCTACAAAAAAGTTGGAATGATGCATAACCTTAGCTAAAGACAAGTAATGCATGGCATCTATTCACCAATGCACAGATCTGAAGATGTAATGTACAAACCTAGTTATACTAATCAATTACTTGCTATAGAAAATGAACAACTTTTCCATCCCAAAAAATGAACACTAATCTACAGAACAGAAGAATAATCTACAAAAATGGTGGAATGATGCATAACCTTCATTCGGTTCTGGCTGGCTTTTGTAGGGGCGACCTATTTTAGTCATTCTATATCTGTGCGACGAGAGGGCCAAAATCGGTTAGTTTTCAACCATATATCAGTGTGGTTTCACCCAAAAAATGACGAATCGTGTAGATATTGGCCATAAATCAACCATACAGTACATAGAATGTTCACAATATCGACTTCTCCAACAAAAAAATAACAACTTTTGTGCATTACACCAACTGTAAAGTAAACCGATGAAAACCCAGATCCAACTGACAAAACTAATTGATATAGGAAGGATGAACAAAACCCTATCTCTAATAACCGCAATTTCATCTTTTGCAACAAAATCGAGCCAAACAATTTTGTGCATTATCTCGATTATAAACTAAAAATCGATGTTTAGGAGTGTTTGTGACTTCAATCGATGTTTAGGAGTGTTTGTGCCTACCAAACAAAAAAAATAGAACCACACCTTTTTTTTTTGCAGGAGATGTTTCGACTTTCAACGGAGAGCGCGTAGTGATTTCACGGTGGGAATCGTCCACCGACGTAGATTCCACGGCGGGAATGGTCCACCAACGGAGAGTTCGCGGCGGGCAGCGTTGGTAAAACTTGATTTCAACTGACACAGCGGCGGCTAGGGTTTTGTTGAATTAGGGGAGAATATTTGTGAAGAGAGTGTTGATGGGATGGAGTGAGAGAGAGGGGAGTTGAGAGGTCGATGAAAATTCCGCGTAAATTTCGGACCTGCCGTTTCGAAACTGATTGTGTAGTATGTTATTTTACTGCTTTACCCTTTTAATGCACGAAAATGCACTAATAATGCAACACGGGATCAGATTGGCCCTTTTAATCTAGTCCATCCATTCCATCAATCTAATGGTTGATATTAAGAAGAGAAAAGACACTTAGGGTGTAATAGGATCTTAATGCTCCCCTATATATATATATATATATATATATATATATATAGGATCTTGTTAGGTTGAGATTATTTAGCTAAATTGAGAAATGAGATGCAATATGGGCTACTTATCCACAAGATTAACAAAATGTCAATAAATACCACATTATGTCAACAACGGGGTATAATTGTAATTTCATTAATAAAAAAGCTGAAAACATAAAAACGTTTTTCAAACTAATTTCAAAAAGCTCTCTAAAACTCTGTTGAAATCTTCAAACCTTCATGCAATCCGAACCCCTTCAAAATCTGCAAAAACTCGATGATCTTCAAAATTCAAACCATAAACATTCAAACAGAGTTTTCTAGAATGGCGATAGAAGAGCAAAATCGAAAAGAATCGGTTGAAACGTCGATTGAAGCTGAATTGGCTGAAGCTGCGGTCGAAGAGAATCGGCATTCCAAATCGGCGACGGTTGAAGCGACTTCTTCAGGTTAAGAAATTGATTCAAATTCTACGTATATTGCTTCGATATTGGTGTATTAAAACTCATCTGGATTTCATTTTTTATGAATTCGATTCCTGCTGAAATTTTTTTGTTGATTAGCGTTGGTAGAATCGGAAGAGATAGAAACGAACAATGCAGCTGGAAAAAACGGAAGAGAACAAACATCACCTTCCAGTTAAGGATTTGTTTAAATTTTTAAGATTATTGACATTTTATATACTAGCTATTGACATAGCTATAATAATATATTGTTGACAGTAGTGTATACTTGTTTGAATAGGTGTTGACATAATTATATTGACATAGTGTATGCTTGTTTGAATGGTTGTTAGGATGGCTGTAGAAAACATACAAATGTATGGCCATAGTAGTATGTCAACAACTATTGACATAGTGTATACTTGTTTCAATGGCTGTAGAAAACATATGTATGGTTGTAGTAGTATGTCAATAGCTATTGACATATTGTAAGCTTGTTTAAATAGTGGTTGACGTAGTCTTATTTATGTAAACAGAGTATGTTTGCCATAAACTTTATAATATAATCGAGAGGGTATGTGATAAGGCTAATTTCATGCATCGGTTATATGGTGAAAAGCGTTACATTTTGCTGGGTCTAACACGGTTTATAAGCTAGGTGTGTGACAGAATCGCTAGATCAAGGAAGTGCTGAAGGGAACAATCTAGCGAAGGAATGAAGTAAAATGAGCAGAATCTAAGGAAAAAGAAGGCGTGAAGGAGGGAGTCAGTAGCTGAGGGCAACAAAGTTTATCTATACCTCGCTGGGCCCCACTCCAACGCCTATAAATAGAAGAGCATGCAACACACAAATCATCACTTTTTTTTCGCTCACTCTTAACTCACACACATAACACACACTTGGGAATGGGAGATCTGGGGTAGTTTGGGTTACGAAGGGGTTCATTTCTTCAGAAAGTTTCAGTTGCAACACCGTCCGCGTGTGGGCGAAGATACAATCTCTTTAAATTTCAGTTTGTTTTGCACTTTTACGGTCGAACTTCACTTTTGGGAGTCGATTCGGTTGTCGATGCTACTGATTATCTATTCACTCTGTTTGTTTGCGTTTATCTGTGATCTATTCAAGTTGATTTACATAGATCCTGCTGTTGAGAGTTTATTTTGACAAGTTATATGTCGATCTCTGTTTTTGCTGCGGTAGTACTCGATCTGGGAATTTTGTGATAGATATGTGGTTTGTTGATTGATTGGAGGTTGTTGTTTAAATCTGAAGTTATGAAATATTTCTTTTGGCTGGAGTTTGTGTCAGACGCTTGGATCCGGAGTGGATTTAGCTTCTGAGGTTGGATCCGAAGCGAGGAGGTTGAGTTGTGCATGGATTTTGAGTTTTCCGCTTGCTTTCTGTTTTACTTCGTCTAGCATCTGTAGATCTGTTTAGTTCTTCATTGTTACTCATTAAAATGGTTTAGATTCAGTCTGCTCTGTTCCGATTTGGTTCATGTTATTTTTATTCTGAGTTTTTACGCAATTTGGTTGAAGAAGATGATGTCGCTGTTCGTTAGTACCAGAGTTCGTTAGTACCAGAGTTAGTTTCTTAGATCTAGTGATAGTTCGGGTAGTTTTCGTGCATGCTTTTGTTGTTTCGCCTAGATCTAGCTGTTAGCGTAGCAGTTTTAAATTCCCAAGTTAAGTTTAATTTCCTCAACCCAAGAAAAATACGTGGCGGCAGCCAACCCCAAAAACAAGTCCAAATCCTTGAACATGATTATTACGCATCCATCTCTGTGGGATCGATCCCTACTTCCCTATACTAGGTTTAGTAAAGTGGTTGAGGGTTTTTGAAAGAGTGTTCTGTGTGTCCGACGACCAGGATTTTCCGACAACCAACGAGTTCCTAGACCGCGTGATCTAGAGGATTTGCTGGACCAAGGAAACCTGTTATATTCTTTCTGTGCGCACATCGTGTAAATCACCTCTTTTCAGTATGTCAACATTATAAACTTTAACTATTGACATAATAGTAATAAGATAATTGTTCTTACTATATATGAGAAATACCTGTTAATGACAGAGCATACATAATGTCTGAAATTCTGTTAATTGTGCTTGGTATATCTACCGAAATAATTTTAGTAATATACATGCACTTGATGTCAACAGAGTACACTTGTTATTCTCATGATACTTTGTATAATTGATATAGATTTATTATGTTTGATTTTAAACCAGAAAACAGAAAAACATCCAAGCGAAAAAGGAGTACCTCAGTATCTCAGAAAGAGTTAATTATTATTAAGAAAAAGCAAAAGAAAAGTGTAGAGGATGGAAAACAGATTGTTATTGCTAAAATTCTATCTCAAAGGCTTCTAGTGTAAAGGAAGCCGATGTATTTTGTTGATGCATTAAGCAGACTCTGAATGAGGAACATATTAATTGTGTGAAGGAGTTGGGTTCGGAAAGTGTCCTACATTTCAAAATTGATTACATTCCTAGCAGATTAGCATTAGCATTATTAAAAAATTTTGAAGAAAATAAGTGCAAGATAAAGCTTAGTAATGGGAAAAAAATTCATATCACTGAAGAGGATGTGGAGCTTGTATATGGATTTCCAAGAGGTGACATTACTTACTCCAGAGATAAGTGTAAAAGTAATGCAGCTTTCATGAGGGAGATAGCACATCAATGTGGTACGAAAGCAGGAAGTGTGAACCATAACGATGTTGTAAATGTTATGTTGAAAGATCTTCAAGGAAGAAGACAGTTTAAGAGAATGTTCTTGGTATTACTAGAATCAACATTGATTGAGCAATCAACATGTGGAATGGTAAAATCTAAGATTGGAGAGATAATTGATGATCTGGATAACGTAAGAAATGTCAATTGGTGTTCGTATATAATATCTGTTCTCAAATTTGCAAAGCAAAATTGGTCGATCACAGAGAAGAATGCCTTTGCTGGACCACTTCCCTTCCTTATGGTATGTTTTACATTTTGCATTACAGATTATTAACATGATTACATTAGGTTGTATGTGTAGTATATAGTTTGTACTATAGTTGACATAAGTTGTATTAGTTATTTAACTGGATTGTGTATTGAGCTGACACGACATAATAGTAATTGACATGCATTTTTAAACATATGCAGCTCTGCTACTTAGACAGAGTTACACAAGACAAATGCCCTATTCCTCGGACATTTCCATTAATGAAAGGATGAAAAAGTGAGCATCTTCAGGCTAGAGAAGATAGAGAGATCAGTGCAGAAGTTTTTGGTTTAGAACATATAAAGAAGAGATACGTTCGTAATGAGGACCAGCAGCAAGGGAATGAAGAACAAAGTATTGATGTAGATGACAGTGGAGTGGGTCTTCTTCTCAGAACATACTCCCATCAGATATGGTGAAAAATGTAGTAAAATACATCAATCAGATAAATGATGGCAGGACCAATCATGTTAGAGTCCTCAAAGAAGCTTCTTCACAAATCAAGAATAATGATTTATTCGGATTTGTTTGTGATATTGCTAGAAGCGCAATTGGAAGCCAAAAATCTCTGGTTCCGGTTGTATCTGTGAGTGACACTTTCCTGCATTTGTCCCAGTCATTTCATATAGACAACATGTTGCTGTTGATAACTGGAAAGCAATGTTTGACTCAATACGGAATGCTGAAAAAGAAAACGAAACACTTGAAGATTTGAATGAATTTCCAACTTTCAGATTGGGAGATCTCTTCGATAAAGTAAGAACATAATCAACCTATATTGAGATTAATACATCATTTTGTTGATATATGTTTCTCTCAGTTGACACATTGTTGAACTAATTTTTTAACAGGCTGTAGAAGAAACAAATAGAGAAAATTTACCTACCTCAACGGTTGGTAATCCTGAAGAGGTCAGACAGACTGTTGAAGAAGATGAACAAAGTAAGGAGAACATGATGTGTGATGGTGATAACGAATCAAACTCTCCTATCTCGACAGCCGTACTAGGATCTCCACAGACAGCATCCCCATTTCTACAAGAACAAGAAGTCAATGCTTCATAGCATGTCAACACTCAAGCACCAGTTTTAGGATCTGAGAACAGAGGAAGTGAGATGGAAATTCAAGTAGAAGTTGAAACTGATAGGGCATCACCAACAACTGAATATCCTAGAAATGTCAATACTCAAGGATCAATTATAGGATCTGAGAACAAGGGAAGTGATTTGGAAATGCAAGCAGAAGTTGATAGGGCATCACCAACAAATGAATCTCCTGGACATGTCAATATTCAAGCATCAATTATAGGATTTGAGAACAGGAGAAGTGAGTTTGAAATTCAAGCAGAAGATGAAGCTGGTATAGACTTAAGAACACAAAATGCCTTGCACATATTATCAAAAGCATGTAGTGACTTTGAAATCAACAACAATGAAGAAGCAATCAAGGCAACAAACGTTATTGTTGATATCATAAATGAACAGGTACAGTTTATAATTATTATATTAAACTCTTGAAGCTTTGTATATAATTTTATATTAGTTATTGACATTGTGGATATCGTAGTTGACATAGATAAATATATAATTGACATGGTATAGCATGGAGTTTCAGGAAGACAGGGAGGATGCAGCTGCATGCTCAATTGTTGAGTATATGATGAGAGAGGGTATTGAAACACTGGATGACACACCTCCTGAATGGAACATACTAAAACAAGAACATAAAGGGAAAGAGAAGATGCATGAGGAAAAAGAAAAAACTCCTGAAAACACGGACAGAAGAATGACTGTTTACCAAGTAAAAAAATTAAAATTAACCTTATTATTCTTTAGAAAAATGAATGAATTATTATTTCAAAGCATGTAGATTAGTTCACATAACTTGTATTTGCAGTTGACATAATATGTATCGTAGTTGACATAATCATATTAGTTATTGACACGGTTAGTGTAATATAGTTGACATGATTTGTAATTGCAAGTAACATTAAATTCACTGACAACAGAACCCGAACCCTGTTCCGATCTCTGAGATTCCACTGGCTGAAGCTAGAGAGAGACGGACTCGTGCTGAAATGCGTCCTAGCCCAGTGCTACGCTCACCATTTGAAATACGAGCCGTGCATATGAAAACAACCCTGAACCCAGATGAAAGAGATATGTACTACAACATAGTAGAAACTGAAGGAACAAATGAGTATGCATAATTTAATTCTTTGAATAATCTATACAATACTTTTATATTTCCATGCAGTTGACATAATTTATGAATGATATTAAAATGTTTTATGCACGCTTTCATTTCAGTGATTCGTGTGTCTACACTAATGGCTTTGTTTGGGCAAGCAAAGGAGTGTTTTCATCTCTGAAACCCCATTCAGAAATCAGATAGGTGTAATTGATGTATGGGTAGCACACCTGAACTACAAGGAAAGAGAAAGGGAAGAATCGTCACCTCCGCGCCCGTTTCTGACAACATCCCCATGCGTCAGTAACCTAAATTTATGTGTCAACTATTTGGATGACAAATTTCACTAACAAAAAATGTTAAATGCAGTATTTGAATATAACAAATCGGCAGCCTCATTGGGATCCATTACAATCCAAGAACAACTTTGTATCGCGAATTGAACAGGAGATCAGAACAATAGAAGATTTCGATTGGAGAAAGATTGATTTGGTAACAAATTTATTTTTGTACAAAGATCTCACAGTTTCACTTACATAATTTTGGACAGGAGTTTTCAAATTCTTTTCTCTAATTTTATCTATCATACAATACAGGTCTTCTTCCCTGTTTTTAAAAGTGGCTATTACTATCTTGTGGTATTCTGGATGAAGATGAACAAAATTGAGATAATTGATAGTGCCAAACCACCTAGAGACAAGAATCCCTTGGGAAAGTATAGCTTTGATGTTGCAATACTGGTATGCTTTTTTAAATATAGCTAACATTATATTTAGATTTTTGTTGACATAATTTATGTATCTTGCTAAAATGCTTTGTATGCAAATTTTAATTTAGTTGTTTATATATTTTCAGAAAGATATGTTTGAGGCATACTTTATAGAGAATAACATGACAGATCTATAGAAAATGTAAAGAAGTCTCCATACAAAGTTATTGCTTTAGATTGAGCCACAAACACCAATAAAGAAGACAGCGGTGTTTATATGATGAGACATATGGAGACATACTTTGGCAGCAAGGGAAGGGATTGGAATGTCGGCTTTTCTGCACGTGGCATGAAAATTCTACAGGTACTCAGAGGAAGATATTGCGAAGCCATGCTTACATCAAATAGCAACAAGAAGTGTATGGATATGATACGCGATGTTAATATCTGGATGAATGCAAACAAGCAAAGATTGACAAGGAATGATTTACTCGTAGAAGCAATAAGTAAAAAATTGTTTTATTCTGATTTGAACAAAGAGTGGTTTGAATATTTCATGTTATCATGTTTCTTAGATGGATGTGTAAAACAATTATCAAATGTGGTTTTTAAACTATGCAGTCTGTAATAATATATCAACTATCAAATCAGTACAGCAACTTAAATAGAAATGTCAACAACTTGAATTGAATGTCAATAGATCAAAAACAATTCTTGTAACTAAAAAAAATATACAACTATTTTTCTTATTTTTTTAATTTGAAACATGTACTGGCATCATTATCATAAAATACATGTTAAAAGTTTCCATATCAAAAATCAACATTTTGTCCATACCTTAATTATCAAATGTCAATAACTTATAGCAAAAATGTCAACAGCTTGTCAATAGGCTTCATATAAAATTTCAAACAACTCAATATTTGGAACATATTCATGAATTATGGTCATACAATACATGTCAATATAAAGAAAATTAAATGTAAAAAACAAAAAAGAAAATATAAATAAACTGTATGTAATGTCAATAACTAAATAATTGTCATGTCAATAGTCAGAATTACAAATGTTAACAATGTCAACTGCTTGTTTTTCTAATAAAATGGTGGAAAAAAAATTTAATTCAAAACCCTCTGAAGAGTTGGTATGTTGTTCAGAAGCTAATGATGGTTAGTGAAAGCGTGTTCTTAAAAATAATGAAGAAAACCCTCGGTCCAGGAAATCCGCTGGGCACTGGGTCCAGGAACTCAGAGAACCTCGAGCTACCTGTCGTCGGGCACACAATCACTTCCTTAACTCCCTCTTCAAAAACCCTCAACCCACTTAGCTAGAAAAACTAAGTACGTGGAAGTAGGGATCGAATCCACAGAGATGAATGCGCAAGTAAACATGTTCAAAGACTCGGGAACTATTTTTTGTTGGCTGCTGCCACGCATTTTTAGGGTTGAGTTTTAATTCCTAGACTTGGTAATTGAAATTTGCTACGCTAACAACTAGATCTAGGCAGAAACAGGAAACATGCATATAAACTAGAACAAGCGAGACAATCACTAGATCTAAGAAAACTATTCCCTAAATTACCTAGACATGGGAAAACAACTGAAGGTGGGGACCATTTTCTGAAAAAGGTAGAGTACGGTTAAAAGGCTGCAAAATAACTAACTAAAGGACCAACTAACAGCGACATCATCTTCTTCAACATTTATCAGGAAACAACCAGTTAAGAAGCAGAGCAAAAAAACATAAATCGAAACGAAGCAGACGGAATTAAAAGGAGTAAAATGAAGAACTGTTAAAACTAAGGCAGATCTACGACTACTAGACGAGGTAAAATGAGAATGCAGAATTTAAACAACTAAATGAAACTCAAACAAGCAGATCCAGCCACGGGACGCTTTATCCACTCCGGATCCAAGCCATCCACAACAACCAAACATCATTTCCACTTCAGATTCTCACTGATCTACGTAGATTTCACCGATCAACAAAAGATTTCTCACAAACCAGCTTCAAACTCAGATCAACCAACAAAGATCAGCAAATCAAACCCACAACAACACAATAAGATAAACGAAACAAAAGCAAACATATCTATTGCAAAATACGAAATATCCAACGATAGAAACAACACAAAAGCCGAGCCTCGAACATCGAAGACTCGGCGAGTACCAAAAGTAGACAGAAAATAAAAGATAATTGTTTCTTCGCCTCCGTAGAGACGGTGTTGCACCAAAACTTCCTAAGAAACGAGAACCCCCAGAAACTTTCCCCCAAATGAGTGTGTAGAAAAAATAGAGAACTAAGCTAGGAGCTGGAAAAGGTGATCCTCGACTCTGTTGGTTGCGTGCTCCTTTTATAGTGGATAGAGCTTCTAGACTGTTCTTGTGATTCCTATTTTGCCCTCCAATCGATGCTCCTCAGTCTAGTGGCTCTTCATCCTTCTGCTTAATTGTCCTTGCCAGCCTCCTTCACCAGGTGATCTCTATCTTCTTCCTGGGGCTGGCATTTTCTCTACACACCTGGCTCAAAAAGGTTTGTGTGACCCAGGAAATCACAGAATTTATCTTATAACCAATGCATGAAATTAGTCTTATCAAACTGCTCACACTTAAACCATACTTGTCCTCAAGTATAAAGACAAGAAAAAGAGAAATAAGGCGAATTTCGATGCATGGTTATTCTCTGACCAAAGTAAACTCCTATACCTAGACACTAACACTAAATAAAAAGAAACAAAGACACTAACACTTAAAAAAAATAAAACACATAGGCATGAATTAGTTCAGCTTTTCGAGCAGTTGTCCCCACAAGTTAAAGGTCAATCCAATAGTCTACACTCTCCAAATCCTCCCCTTCCCTTCTTCCACCTAGTCGGTTTGTCAGCTCGTCCAGATAGCCATTAGCTTGCTAATTATTGGATTCGCTCAATCACTCATTCTTCACCAGGGATGTTAGGATCTATCGCTCATAGTTAGTTCATGCTACTGATGCTTCGGGTTATGAGAATTCCTCCTTCTATCCTCCTTCCTAATGATTTTCCCTGGACTTCGTCCAACTTATACCTCCTCTTTTCTGGACTTTGTCCAGCTTATTCCTCCAGATTTATTTTTTTTTTCTTTTAATTCTTCTCCATGTACTTTGTCCAGCTTATACCTCCTAGTTTGGAATTTTTTCCTTTTTTCCTTCTTCCTAAATACCTCCCTTCTAAATTCTTCTCCCTAAACATCAGGTAGCAGCCCCTTTTATTATGTCAGCACTCAATGTTTAACGCTTATAACTCACATAAATAGTGGGCCTTCGTAAGTAGGTCGGCTAAGGCACCTTCTATCGTTCTTGCTTCCTCCAAACCGATTTTAGCTTATTAAGGAAAGAGGCCTCAAAGTTGTAGTGCATCCTATCTTCAATTACTCTCCCTAAGGGAATCTTGCCTTATTATCTTTGTTAATTCATGCTTAAACACATAACCTAAGAAGAAAACTAGAAACTCCTAGACCTAAGAACTCCATCACATGCTGAGCACATACTGCACTAACTCTCCCACCCCCTCCCACTTCACTCCAGCTTGTTCCCAAGCTATCCTAGTGAAGGGGGGAAATGAGGGAGTTGGTGCACACAATCAAAATAAAACACATAAAACTTCTCACACTTAGACCGAACAACGGGCTAAGTGGGAGAGAAAAACAAAGACATAAAACAGAAAACAAACATGCTGAATATATACTCAAACTTCTCACACTTAGACCAAGAATTGGGCTAAGTGGGAGATGAACACCTAATCACAAGAAAGCATGCTTACAAAACATATAAACTTCTCACACTTAGACCAAAGATTGGGCTAAGTGGGAGAACACACTAGAAACAGTTAAACATGCTCAACACACATAACATGGACAAACAAAAAACAGAAACTAAAATGAAATGACTGTAATGTAAAGTTTACTTGGTCAATGGGGGGGAAATTCAATTCTGAGTCCGGCTCCCTTGGGAGCCAGACTTTGGTGGAACGTTGGGGCGGTTCACTTTCACTTTCTTCTTTGCTGGAGATGCCGGCGCTTCTTTGATACGCTCGGATTTTGCACTGTTTTAAGGCCATTATTTGGTCCGTTTTTTATGTCAAAGTCACTCTACACGTCCATTATTTGCATATTTTGTCTATTTTGGTATTTTGACGTGTTTTGTGAGAAATGTGCATAAATGAGCCGAAAAAGGGAGCCAAAACGCCAAGTTTGGGAATCTGGAGTCAGACGGCGACCGGCGACCGCCGCGGATGTGTGCGGCGAACGCCGGCGCCCGGCGGGCAGATCAATGCAGCGGTCCGCCTCGGAAAAATGTGCTTGGAAGAGAATATTTTGTGCTATGGCTGTTCAAATAAGAAAATAGCAGGTTCCCTAGATCCGTCCACCAGATCACTCGGTCTAGGAACTCGTGGGTCGCGAGGAATCCCGGTCGTCGGACACACAGAGCACTTTTTCTTTCAAAAACCCTCAACCACTTTACTAAACCTAGTATAGGGAAGTAGGGATCGATCCCACAGAGAAGGATGCGTAATACTCATGTTCAAGGATTTGGGAGTGTTTTTGGTGTTGGCTGCTGCCACGCATTTTCTTGGGTTGAGGAAAATCAAAATTAACTTGACTTGGGAACCTTTAAAAATTCTTAAACTAACAGCTAGACCTAGGAAATAAATCTACGGTGGGGACCATGTCTAAAAAAAAGCAAGGTACGACTGAAAAGTTGGCAGAATAACTAACTCTCGTACTAACTGACAGTGACATCGTCTTCTACAACCAAATTTGCGTAAAACTTCTTAAGAAAAACAGCATGAGCAAAACAAAAACAGAGCTACTGACTTGAAATCAAATTTATGCATAATAAACGAAGAACTTAACAGATCTGCATACCCTAGACGAAGTAAAATAGAAACCAAGAAGAAATAAAACAAATCTATCGAACTACTGTCTTTCCACACGCCAAATCCAACCTCAGACGCTAAATCCACTCCGGATCCAAGCGTCCGACATGAACTCCAAACAGAAGAAACTCTCCATCACGTCAGATTTTAAAAGTAAGAACTCCGAATACTCAAACAACCACAGATCTGTCACCAAATTCCACATCAAACACCTCAACATCAAAATAAACAGAGATCGACATAGCAATTGAAGGAATAAACTAACAGCAGAGAGATCTATGCAAAATGACTTGAAATTAAACAGCTAAACGCAGATCCACGAACGATAAAACAATTAAACATCATCAACATCAAGGTCGACTCCCAAAAGTGAAGTTCGACGGTGAAAACTAGCAAAAACAACTGAAATTAAAGGTAATTGTATCTTCGCCCTCACTAGGACGGTGTTGCCAAGCACGAAATCTTCTAGAAAGTACCCTCCCGATCACGATTACCCCAGATCCATTCCCAAGTGTGTGTGTAAAGTGTGTGAGCTAAGAAGAGTGAAAAAAACTGTGTATCCTCCTTTTGCGTTGCATGCTCTTCTCTATATATAGGCGTTTGAGTGGGCCCAGCGAGGTATAGATAATGACTTTGTTGCCCTCAGCTGTAGACTCCTCTGTCACGCCAATTTTCCTTGTAAATCCTGCTCATTTCGTTCCTTTCTCTCGCTAGACCATCTCCTTCATTACTTCCTTGATCTAGCGATTTTCTTCACACACCTGGCTTAGGAAACGTGTTAGACCCAGCAAATTATAACATTTTTCGCACATTACCGATGCATGAAATTAGCCTTATCAAACTGCTCACACTTAAACCATACTTGTCCTCAAGTATAAAGACAAGAAAAGAAAAAGAATAAGGCAAATTTCAAGCGAGGTTATCTCTTGACCGACTCCTAGACCTAGACACAAGAAAAACTAAGAAAATATAAGAAAATCATACAAACACGTAAAACACATATACATGAGCTAGTTTCAATTTTAGGCATCTGTCCCCACAAGATTAAGGTCATTCCAATAGTTTGCACTCCTCCAAATAGGCCCTTTCCCTTCCTTTACCTAGCCAATCTGTCAGCTTGTCAAGATAGCTTTCTACTTACCCAATTGTTGGGTTCACTCGATCACTCATTCCTCACCAGGGATGTTAGGATCGATTCTCTCTTAAGTTAATGCTACACCACTGAAGCGTTGGGTTATGAGAGTTTCTCCTTCCTGGGTCAGGCTATTATCATTCCTGTTTTTAGACCATTTCCCCCTCTGGACTTCGTCCAGCTTATTCCTCCTCTTTTTTTTTTTTTTTTTTTTTTTTTTTTTTTTTTTTTTTTCTCTGGACTTTGTCCAGCTTATTCCTCCATTTCTCCTTTCTTCTGGACTTCGTCCAGCTTATAACGCCTTTCCCTGGACTTCGTCCAGCTTATACCTTCATAACCCAATTCCCAATTTTTTCTCCTTCATAGCTCTTCTTCCCTAAGCATTCAGTGGTGGCCCTTAAACATGTGTTAGCTCAAAGTTATCTGAGGTTTATAACTCACTATATAGTAGGGCTTCACAACTAAGTAAGTAGAGGCATTCTCCGTCGTTCTCGCTTCATTCAAATTAACTAGGCTTATTTAAGGAAAAAGCTTCTAAGTTGAAATGCCTCCTATCTTCAATTACTTTCACTAAGGGAATCATGCCGTATTATATCCACTGGCTCATGTGACAACACTTAAGACTAACAGACTCTTAATATGCAACACGGGTAATGCATTGACTCCTCTCCCCCTCCCACTTCACTCAAGCTTGTCCCTAAGCCATCGTCGTGAAGGGGGGAACAGAGAGATCAATGCAAAACAAAATAATAAAACTTCTCACACTTAGACCAAGCAATGGGCTAAGTGGGAGAAGAAACACAGAAAACATAGGAAAACAAACATAACAACAGAAAACACAAACTTCTCACACTTAGACCACGCAGTGGGCTAAGTGGGAGAAGATATAACAAATGTTAAACACATATATAACAGGTAAATAAAAAAAACGAAAAGAACGACAAATAAAAGTTACTTGGTCAAGAGATGATTGATCACTTCTGGGGCTGGCTCCCTCGAGAGCCAGACTGGGGTGGGATTCCGGGTCGGGTCACTTTCACTTTCTTCTTAGCTGGCTGCTCCAGCTCTCCTTCCTCTTGTGTTGTTTGTTCAGGTACTGGCTTTCTCACGATAGACTTTGATTTTGGTGGGGCTGGAACTTGCACGGGAATGGTCGGGGAGATCAACTGGAGCGACTGCTGTGGTCGCTTGACGGAGGGACTGCTCTGAGTGGGCTGCCTGACTTCACTAGCAATATTTCCCCTCAGGGTCTGTACTTCCTCCCGATTCCCCATCAATTCCTTCCTTATCCCACCGAGCTCCTTTATCATTTCTCTCCTCATCATCTGCATCTCCTTTTTCA
>NC_062968.1:26638189-26681572 GCF_023119035.1 Salvia hispanica | reverse complement strand
AAAGAATAATATTGCACTCCCACTTAAATCACCAAATTACAAATAACTTGGGTCCATTTTATTTTATAATATTTCCCGCGTTTAAGATTATCTTGATCCGTCAATTTAATTCTTTTGTCTGCTATGTGACTAGAATTAAATTAATTCTCCAAAGAGTTTTTCTAGTTTGAAACTTTATTTATTATTCGTGGAATAAATTCCAACTGCGCAGTTTTCTGAATAATAAATTCCTCTTTCAAACACCTCTTGGGGATCACCCCTTAGGGATTTAATCATACCACACTGGGCACGCGAATTCTATGAAATAATATTCCAATACCTTCACGTTATTCAATTACTACCACCCAAGATATCATGAACTTGAGTTACGTACAAACTCTCACATATTGATAAGTCAAAGTGGCGTTTGATTGAATAAACAATATTGATATTAATATCATAGACTAGAAAATACTAAACTTTCTGAAATATATTCTTTCAGTAGATAGCAATAAAGAATACATTTCGGATTAGATCCTTTCAGTGCTTTACCACACCGGTGTTACTAATCTCTTCTTAGGTAAGAGAGAATTATCACAAACACCGCAACCGTACCAATAGGTAGCCAAAGCCTATCTAGGTTGTAAATACGTTTTTCTTCTTACTAGATCTGGCCAAGTCCCCTACTGGGAAACTCATGAGGAGATTCATCGAATTTCCCTACTTGACCTTCTTAGTAAAAAACCTTAGACTTGTTTATCATATTTCAATAATAAACCATTATATTATATTATTTATTCTCATAATTAGGTAAACAAGTGGACGTGGCGTTTCTCGTATACATGCACAAGCTGACTGTACAAAGGCATGTACGCTCGAAGCATCTTTTAGTATACAAACCCCAACATGTTTCCAATGGCAATTCCGAATTAAAATCGAAAACGGCAGCCGTGCTAGGGTTAAGAGCATCCCCATCCGTGCTCTTAGCTAAGAGCACGGAAGTGGGCCCGGACCCACTTTTACTTCCTTAGCTAAGAGCACAACACCCACATCCGTGCTCTTAGCTAAGGACAAGCTCAAGGGTCCCACCATTCTATTATTCAATTTAAATAAAAACATTTCCACAATATTAAAATGCATTAAAATATCCGAAATACTATTACAAATTACAAAATAATTAAAAATTACATAATTAAAATCCTAAAAATTAAAAATTACACAAATAAAATCCTAAAAATTAAAAATTACACTACTCGTTGCCGAATTTCGCCCAAATGTGATTTGATAGATCTTTTTGTAGCTCAGTGTGGGCTCTTGTATCGCGCATTGTGTGTCTTCTTTCCATCCTCTCATTCACCGTCGTATGCACACCTCGGCGTGGGGGAGACCTCGCGGTTGAGCTTCCGGCTTCATCCTCGTCGTAAAAGTTACCCGCCATCGGTCCTTCGTCAGCTATAATCATGTTGTGCAAGATAATACACGTGTACATGATGTCGGCGATATTCTTAACGTACCAAAGCCGAGAAGGGGACTTCACAATGTTGAATCGGCCTTGAAGGACACCAAAAGCTCTTTCGACGTCTTTCCGAGCAGACTCTTGACGCTGCGCAAAAAGAATCCGTCTTTGCTCTTGTGGATTGCTGAACGACTTCACGAAAGTCGACCACCTTGGGTAGATACCATCGGCGAGATAGTAACCCATGTGGTATGCATTTCCGTTGACGGTGAAGTCAATCGCCGGTGCTACACCATTCAAAACATCATCGAAGAGTGGTGAAGAATATAACACGTTCAAGTCGTTGTTGGATCTGGCAACACCGAACTATGCATGCCAAATCCATAGGCGGTAGTCGGCGACCGCTTCAAGGATAACCGTTGGGCCGCCACCTTTGTGGCCGCTTAAGTGTTGCCCCCTCCAAGCAGTCGGGCAATTCTTCCACTTCCAATGCATGCAGCCAATGCTGCCTAGCATACCGGGAAAACCGTGGGCTGTTTCGTGAAGACGAAGCAACCGTTGACAATCGTCGGTGGTGGGTGCCCGAAGGAATTCCTCGCCGAAAGCAGAACGAACGCCGTCGCAAAAATTCTTGAGGCATAGGATTCCAGTTGACTCACCGACATGCAAATACTCGTCGAAGAGGTCAGCCGTTTGCCCAGTAGCAAGTTGTCGGATGGCACAAGTACACTTTTGCAACGCCGTGAGACTTTGCCGACCGGTTGCGTCTGCACCTTCTTGAAAATATTCAACGCGGGTGGACAATGTGTTGACAATACGCATAAACAATCGTTTTGACATGTGAAAACGGCGCCGAAAGTAATCTTCTGGATACCGTGGCTGGTCGGAAAAATAGTCGGCAACGAGCCTTTAATGGGCTCTCTCTCGATCACGAGGGATGTAGCGACGTTTTGCTCTAGTTGGTTGAGGAGGAGGGGCGGGGGTATTGGCGGCGACATAGGCTTCATAGGCGGCATGATATTGTTCATAATATTCTTGTTCTTCGCGCTCCGCTTCCGCAATGAGATTGGTGAAATCCATTTTTGAATTTTTTAAAGAGAGTTTGGGTGAGAGAGGAAGATGTAGATGATTTAGTATGAAAAAGTATGAATGAGAGATAATTTGATGTGAAAAGTGGATGATGAATGTGTGTATTTATAGATGATTTTGGAATAAAAAAAAATCACAAAAATCCAAAAAAAACGTCTATAAACGGCTCTATTTTTTCGGGAATCCAAATTTTTTTTTTTTTTTTGGTATTATTTTGAATTATATATGAATTTTTTTTAAAAAAAATCGAATTTTCCAACGGCTATGCCGTTGGCCAATAAGAAGACGCCACGTATGGCTGCTCAGCGGCACGGACGTGCTCTTAGCTAAGAGCAGCGCCGTGCCGGTGGCACGGACGGACGAGCTCGTGCTCAGCGGCACGGACGGACGGACGGACGAGATTTTCAAACCGCTGCGGATGCTCTAATCGCGATATCGGCACCTTAAATTCAATGCTTCTGAATTCCGCCCTGGCCCCCCCTCAGGTCAAGCCCAAGAAGAAGAGAAACCTACCTGGAAACCCTGATAAGTAACTCGCACGCGAACACACGTGTAACTGTGTGTTTTTCCCATTTTTGAATAATCGGTCATTCAATTGTCATGTTTACTATTTTAGCCTATCGCATATAGTATTTTCTAAAATTAGAATTTTTTTTAGTGTTTTTTTTATATTCGTCCGAATTTAACATAAATTACTATGTAACGCTCCTATTAATAATCTAACATATTTAAAAAATTAAACAAAATGCAATAAACATAGCCCTACAAATATTATTTTTTGCGTCCGCCTACGATCTTATCTAATGAACTGAATGCCCGCCCGTGCATGTAGATCCGGACACGGAGGTGATCGCGTTGTCGCCCAAAACCTTAATGACGGCGAACAGGTTCGTGTGCGAGATCTGCAACAAGGGTTTCCAGAGGGATCAGAATCTTCAGCTGCACCAGGAGGGGCCACAATCTGCCGTGGAAGCTGAAGCAGCGGAGCACGAAGGAGGCTCGCAAGAGGGCGTATGTCTGCCCGGAGCCTTCGTGCGCTAGGGGACCTCACAGGGATCGAGAAGCACTACTGCCGGAAGTACGGCGAAATGGAAATGCGAGAAGTGCTCGAAGATCTACGCCGTGCAGTCGGATTGGAAAGCTCACTCGAAGACCTGCGAGTACTCGAGAGTACCGATGCGACTCGAGAAGTGCTTGATTAAATTCTTGCTATTTATGCAAATTTGTGTTTGGATTTGTATTAAATTCTTTAACTCTTGTTGTTCGTGCAAATCAGTGCAGTTTTGATTTCCTCGTGCCAAAAAAAAAAAACTTTTGGTGAAAAATGATGTCGTCTATTTATTAAGAAAAATGTTTCATTTGGTGAAAATCATCATCAGATCTAGACGCACAGATCTAAACTTCATGATTTTTTTAATTGATTTCTAAAGTTGCGGGACAGACTAGAATTTAATCGTATTTAATGGTTTTTTCCGATAAAATTTTTTCCCCCAAAATGATGATTAATCACATGTTTCATTTCTTTGAAAGATTCTATTTTTTAAAGTGGGTTTTTGTTGTTTTAGTTATACTATAAGCATATGATGGCCAACGTGTATGATTGTGTTCTAAATAAATCGATGTAATTTGCAAGAAATTTGTTTTTTTGGGAGTTTTGAAATGTGGGACAGGGGCAAACCTGCATTTGCATGCAAATGTCTGTCTCTTCTTTTTGCATGCAAATGTCTGTCTCTTCTTTCTCAACTTTTGCTAATTGTGTGTACTATAAAAAGGAGTCTAAAAAACAATGATGATTGTCTCATCAATAGTTCTAAAAGAAAGTTATGGAAGCTTGAATACTTTTGTTGATACAGTCTCAGCAATTGTTCTAAAAAACCTTGTGTTGTGTGTTTTTCGAAATTTTATGTGTGTGTGTGTTTGTGCATGAACAAGCTACTGCGTATGAAATGGTAGCACATGAAATGCACTAGCTTGGCCCACAAGACTAATTGGCCCCATATAGTCATTATTAAAGAGGATTTGTGCCTTTCTACACTCACCCCCATATTTCACACGTTTAATTTCATTAATACTATTATATGACATAATACACACTTTCATTTGATATTTCAGCCTTGTTTTGTGTTTAATCAATCGAGTGAAATAACTTATCACTACCCAATTTGGTTATTTCATCACTTTCTTGTTTGTGCAAGTAATTGGATATTGAGTTCTCTACTAGGAGTATTTGAAACAAATTAATGGTCATGTCAAACTATTTCTTTGTTTACTAAATTTTTATACTAATATTTTTATTTTAATTTGGTATAGGAAGGATAGCTTCATGAACCACAAGGTATTTTGTGATGCATTGGCTGAAGAAAGTGCAAGGCTCTCTGCTGTCACAAACTCCATCTTGGAACCAAGCCCTGACTTTGCCCCGGCCCCCGCCCCAGCCCCCGTCCTTGCCCCTGCCGCCACCCAACCCTACCTCTTCAACCCGCCAAACATCCTCTCCTACTCCCCGGGCCACCACCACCAATTCGGCCAGCCGTGGGGACCTCAGCACCACCACCACCACCTCTCCCATGCTGAGCATACCCTAGCACCCAACTCTACCAAGGCATGGGGAGTGACGCGGCAGCCGCGTTGTCGGCCACCGCGCTCCTCCAGAGGGCGGCCGCGGTGGGGCCCTCCTCCAGCATGGCGTGGCAGAGGGGCGGCGGCGGCGACTTGTTGACCAGGGACTTCCTCGGCCTCACGGGCGGCGCAAGCAGCAGCGGCGGCGGAGGTAGGAAGGAGCTGCTGCCGCTGGTGAAGCTGTCGGCGTTCGAGAGGGATCACGGCGAAGGAGGGGGCGGCCCAAGCAGCAGCGGAAGACGGGAAGTGCGGAGGGGAAGATGTGAATGCTTTGGCTCATAGGAGCAGCGACGAACGAAACCAGCGAAGGAGAAGAGCACGAGGAGCCGAGAAGATCGAAGAGGCAGCAGAAGAAAGCCTGCGTGGTTTGGAGATTATGTCTCCAAATATTTTGAGTTATTTTAATTATTTATTTTTATTGAATATTTTATTTTTAAGAATTTTTGGGTCAACCGTACTATACGCTCCATTTCAGGTTTTTTTATTGATTCTTTCCCGAAATGATCGAGTTGAACCTTAGATAATACTACAAATAGGGCTTCTGTTCATTGAAACATCCATCAACAACACTGAATATCCCCTGCTTATATCGTTCCGTTTAATTATCCCGCAAGCAATCTCTTTTTCTACAAAAAAAACCTAGAGGTCAGCGGCTGCTCGACGGAGAAAATCTCCCCTCTTCGGCAACCCTTGCTGCTGATCGTGCAGATACGAGTCTCATCGTATCAGTGTGTCTTGTGAATGTTGTTCGGCCGGGTTTCGGAACTCTTGAGATATGGGTTGTGAGTCTTGTATTATCCTATCTGACTGACGACATTGGTTTTGGGTAATTTCAGATAAGTTGGTTTCGAGCAATGATTTAATCTTCAGCAATCGAATATCCACAAAATCAGATGCCACATGTTTACATCTAAAATGGCCGTTTCTTTTTTTCTTTTATTGGTAAAATTTCATCATGTTTGTTTAATAATGTTTGTTATGTTTCACATTTTATATCCCTTAGAAGTTCTATGCAATTTTGCCTGATTATATTTAAGTTAAGTAACTTTTTCTTTTTTATATATTAATCAAAGTCTTTCAGTTTACCATTGCAAACACTAAACTAAATAAGTGAGTCAATCTTAGTTTATTTTACTCATTCATGGGAACAAATGTTCCATTAATGTTGCATACAAAGAAATATTTCTAAATAGTGCAGTATATGATTTCTATTGAAATGTCAAGTCATATAGTGCAGTATATTCAAATTTAAACTCCATTTCTTGTTACTTACAAACTAAAGTCTGCATTGTTTAAACCTGCAGAATAGTTGGATATGGGCCTACATGGATTGATGAGGGATCAATATATGGGCCCAACTGAAGAAGGCCCACTCTGAAATACTCCCTCCGTCCCATAAAGATTGTACCATTTCCTTTTTCACACTTGCTTTGCAAAAATAATAATACATAGTTAAAGTAGAGAGAAAGTAAAGTAAAAGAGAATAATGTAGAGAATAGTCTTACCTATATTATTCTTTCTCTTATTTTACTCTATTTCAACTTTACCTATTTATTATAATTTTCGCAAAACGAGTAAAAAAATAAAGTGGGACAATCTTTCTAGGACGGAGGGAGTATCCATTTATCAAAATTCTAACAATTAATTATTTTAAAAGCTGACTATAGTTGGGTTGGGCCAAAAAATAAAATAAAGCCACTCTCAGTTTTACTAGCAAGACATTCCCGGCCCATAGGTGAATAGTGAAATTCGACCCCTAAATTTTTTTGTTCACTAACACTGTTCGCATATTGTTTGACACCTCAAAAGTTAAAATTTCGTAATTAAATGACGACGTGAATACAAAATTTAGGCGAAATTAAAATTTAGGTGAACTATTTATTTTTTTGGCACTTTATAAGAACTCAGGCTCGTAACAGCAATCTCATGATTCTCATCCTATACTAAAAGTTGGGAATTCGAATCAACATGATTGGCATGATGGTTCAACACATTTTCGTAGTATGACCATGTGAATGGAGTAAACAAATTGATCAGTCCCTCCTATTTAGTGCGTTAGCTGATTATTGGGACCAGGGTTGTTCCTTTAGCTGTATGCAACCATTTGGCTAATCTCCTACCACTTAATACGCTAATCGTTGGGATGAAGATTAGTCCTTTAGTTGCTGATAAAAAGAATACAGGAAAATAAAAAAATTGGGAATTCAAGGACAAATATAAGTAGCTCTTAGAGTCTTAGCTAATTCGCCACATGCGCGATATATGTGCTCCCATTTTGCAAACAAAATATCTTTTGGTTACTTCTCTTCCTGTATTTGGGCAACGCGTGTAATCTAGTAAGTGTACTATGTTAAACTATTTAAAGTTATCTTGATTCTTGTCGCAGTCTGCATCACTCCACGTGTCAGCCCAAAATTAGAATTCATACAAATAAAATCATGCCTCACTTCCTTTTTCGATACTACTATTTCAAGGTTACACGTGTTGTTCTTAAAACTTATTCAATTTTTAATAAAATGTACGGTAAGAGATTTGATCCTTGATTTTGAGCATGTTTGATTTTTTTTAAGACTAGTTATTCCATCCCTGTAGCTACTCTTCTTAGTTATTTTACTTTCAATCAAATTTTGATTAAGCTATTTTATAATTTTTATCGTTCGAGGTGTTAGGTAGTCACTTTATATCGTGGTTTCGATCCTTTAGTGAGGGAATAAGTCTCAAATTTTGAGTTGATATCGTGGTTTCGATCCTTTAGTGAGGGAATAAGTCTCAAATTTTGAGTTGGCTATCTATGATTTCTATTATTCTAAGTGTTTAGGTATCACTTGATATTGTGGTTTCTATTCTTTAGCGAGAGAGATCAATTATTAGATATTGTGATTTCGATCATTGACTTTACGTATGAAGCATCAAAACTATGAGGTGTTTAGATAATCACTTGATATCGTAATTTTAATCTTTTAGTGAAGGGGTTAGTCACTAGATATTATGATTTCGATCATTGATTTTACGTACGAAGTATCCATATTTTTTAACCTAACTAGATATTATGATTTCGATCATTGATTTTACGTAAGTATCGAGATTCTTTAACCTAACTAAGAAACTGTCTAGGCACAATGGACAATGGCATGATGCTACCTTTTTGCATACAGAATTGCATTGTGGTGGGACGGAGGGAGTAATTAAATGACGACGTGAATGCAAATTTAGGCGAAATTAAAAGTTTATGTTAACTATTTATTTTTTTGGCACTTTATAAAATTTCATGCTCATAACAGCAATCTTATGATTCTCATCATCATAACATGATTGGCATGATGGTTCAGCACTTCGTATTATGACCATGTTGTAGGGATCAGACTAGGAGCGGATTCACTAATTACCAAGAACTCTTTGTTCTTCATTGTGGGAGCTCAGTCAAACTCCAACCACGCGACTGATATGTATCAAAGATTACAATCAAATCCCTCACAACTATTACAATTACAGTAACTAGTTCTAGATAGGGTTCTTGAGTAATCTTGACTCCTTAGTAAACCCGCACACTCAATCAACTTGTTAGTACACCAAAACCAGATCCTTGCGGATCTTAAACAATTACTAACAAAAGAAACGAAACAAAACAGAATAGATCACAAAATATGGCTCAGAACCCGCCTCATAGCCCATATCTATTCAATGAGAACCGAATCCAAGGGAGCACCGATGAATTGACTGGAGTCTACCCTCACACCGTCAATACCTCCACCACACTGCCCCTTCACACCGGATTAGTTCACCACACACAACTCAGAGAAGAAACCCTAGTTCTCACAAACGCTAAGCAACCGAAGAAGTTGTCTTCTCAACAACTCACACTAGATCAATCACACAAGAACAGTGAAGAATCTCAAGGAATCAACCGGAGAAGCCATCGGAGAAGCAGAGAGAAATCAGAGAGTCTCAAAGAGTGGAGAGAGAAAGAGTAGAGTGTAGAATCTGAATAAGAAAACGACTCTCATTCTCACTTAACAAACACAACACACAAACCCTCAATCCAACGGCCGAGAAGCAGGATCCAAGTGAAGAGGCACGTGGCAGCCATCCAGGTGTGAAGAGTAAGCAGTTGGGCTTCTGGGCCAAGTCCAGTAGGGATAAAAGGCCCAAACACAAATTAAATCAGGCCCAACAATAATAGTCCACATATATTCAACATACTCCACCTTGGACTCTTATTCTAGGAAACCAATCTTGAGCTATAGGCTAAGGCATAACTCATCATTGCCCACAAGGTTAGTTCCTGACACCAGAGAGCAAAAAACTCATTAGTCATGGAAGTAACCAAAGTATTGCCTAGCAAGATCACAACAAGGTTACCAATGGCAAACCAACCAGTATTGTAAGTCTTTCATGCCTAGTGATCTCAAAGAGCTAAGGCTCACAGAGTCAACTAGGGCTTATCCCCGGGACATGCACATGCTAACCACAATCAAAATGCAAAATCCTAATGCAAGTGAGCAATTTATCAACAGGTAAGCATTTAGTTCCCATGTCAACTGGGTTTTTATCAGTGTGCACCTTTTGAAGAAGGATTTCACATTTTTCAATAATATCTCTAATGTAATGAAATCTCACATCAATATGTTTTGTCCTATCATGAAAAACAGGGTTTTTACATAACTGAATAGCAGACTGAGAATCAGAAAACATAGTAGGAGATTCATTCACAAACTTAAGTTCAGAGAGAACTCCCTTTAACCATACAGCCTCTTTCATTGCCTCAGTAATGGCAATATATTCTGACTCAGTAGTGGACAAGGCCACTATATGCTGCAGCTGTGACTTCCAACTAACACATGACCTGCTCACAGTAAACACATAGGAGGTAGTAGATTTCCTCTTATCCCTGTCATTAGCATAGTTGGAATCCACAAAACCAGTTAGTAAGACAATATCATCACATTTAGAGTAACACAGCCCATACTTGGCAGTGTGCTTAAGATATCTCAGAAGCCATTTCAAAGCCTCCCAATGGACAGAACCAGGATTTGCCATGTATCTACTAAGGCAAGACACAGCATAGGCAATGTCAGGCCTAGTCCTAACCATCAAGTACATCACTGATCCAATAGCATTAGCATAGGAGACTTTCTTCATGGCATCAATATCAAACTGAGACTTAGGGCATAAATCTTTACTCAACATAAAATGAGCAGCAAGAGGCAGGTTTAGCATCAAACATGTTAAATTTCTTCAACACTTTGTACACATAAGGCTCCTGATGCAGGACAAGAGAACAATTTTTCCTATCTCTCAATGCATATGCCAAGAATTTTCTGAGCATCCCCCAAATCTTTCATGTCAAAGTTATCACTCAGAGAAGATTGCACAGCCTTAATAGTTTTCAAACAAGGACCCATGATCAACATATCATCCACATATAACAGAAGAAAAACAGGAACAGTATCAAGATCTTTCATGTACAAACATGCATCAAAGATACTTCTTACAAAACCTAACTTATGCATACGAGAACATTTGATAAAAAAAATGCTCTATATTTCTCGCCTAGTGTGTGCGATTGTCACATAGTGTGAGTGCGATCTCACGCAGCTTTCTGGTTTCTGGTGTTCTTGAGTCTCGTTGCTGCCTCTGATTCCGTCAGGAGGCGTCGGTGGGTTCTGGTTTTGGGGTTTGGTGGGGTTTGTGTTTTGGTGTTTGGGGCTTTTCTTTGGAAATGTCGGATTTGGTTGAGGGGGCGTCGGTGAGCGAGGATCCTTCTCAGGCGAGGGCTGAGAAGGTTCTTGTGGCTCCAATTGGGGCTTATGTTTCTGGGTCGCCGGTTTTGAGTATTCCGTCGGAGAAGTTGCTGCGGCGACCTCGTGGTCGGCCTGCAAAATCAAGGCCAAAATCTCCTCTGTTGAGAATGGCTGAGATGAGGAAGCTTGGGTTGCGTGGGAGAGCTTTAAGGCAGGTCGGAAATTTGGGTAGTGTTGTTTCGGAGCCCAGAATTAAAAAGGGGATGAAGGGCCTTGAGAACAGGCGATCGGAGGTGCTGTCGGCTATCCTGGAAATTGGAGAGGAGGGGGTTAAGGTGAATGATGGTGTAGTTGCTGCGATGGTGGAGGACCAGAATGCAGAGAGTATTGAGCAAAATTCTGATGTAGGAGATCCAAAGCATTTGGTAGTTATTCCAGCGGGGCAGGCTTCTGATCTGGTCCTAGATCTTATTGCTGCACAGCCTTTGCAAGAAATGGAGTTTGTGGGGGTGGAGAGGACTGGTTTTTTAGATGGCAATCCTCTGGTTATTGAAGTTGAAACAGTTAAGGATTGCCATTTGGAGGACGGTCCCCAGGAGAAGGGGGAGAAGGTTGGGGTTGCTGAAATGTTTGAGGAATTTCCTGTTTTGAGCAAGGAGGGGCTGGAGAATGCTAAGAAGAAAGAGAAATATGGTGGAGGAGAGGGAGGAAAGGATGATGGGAAAGGTTTCGGGCAACCTCTCAAAGAAAAATTAACTAAGAACAAGGAAGAGTCCCTGGGAGGATCTTTCATTAAGGGGAATGGCAATGGATGGTGTGGGGGTAAGAAATATAAAGATTCTGTGATAGAGGGGAGCAGTTCTAGGGCTAATTCACATTTTAGTTTTGAGCCAGGAAAGGTAAGGAAGATGGGGGTGGCAGGTGAGAGTGCTGGGCTCCCTTCAATCCATTTTTCAGGCGCTGAGACTGCTTTTCTTGCTGAGCAATTGGGTTTTGCGGTGGTGGGGAAATTTTCACACTCCATCCCATCATCATTGCATTTGCAGAAAGCTTTTATGGGTATGAAGTTTGCAGGGGAGTTTTCTTGGAGGTATATTAATGCTAAACATGTTCTTGTACAATTTCATTTGGTTGATGACTACGCAAAATTATTAAGTGGTCCTAATGGTATGCCGGTTTGGTTTGTTGAGCGTCACCCGATGAGAGTATTTAAATGGACTCCGGAGTTTGACCCCTATTTTGAGTCACCTATCGCGGCAGTTTGGTGCAATTTGATTGGTTTACCGATCCATCTTTTTGAAAAATCAGCGTTATTTGCTATTGGAGGATTGCTCGGGGAACCACTTCTAGTAGATCATGCTACTATATCAAGAACTAGACTGTCCTTTGCCAGAATATGCATTGAAATCGACATTTCGAAGACCCCTGTCCAGGAAATTATTTTAGATCTGCAAGGGAGGGAGGTTAGGCAGATGGTGAAGTGGGATCGCATTCCTTTGTACTGTAATGAGTGTAGGCACGTTGGGCATTCTAGTGATATATGTTATGCAAATGGTCAGAGGGAGAGGCCGAGGAGGAGGGTTTTTAATTCTTTTGCTGGCAGGCTGCAGGGAGGGAAGGGTGTGGAAGGTGTTGTAAAGTCGGATGTGGGGCAGGTTGGTGAGGTTGGGGCTGGGGGGTTGGGTGAGCAGGGTGCCGGAGGGGGTGCGGAGAACCTCTTTGCTCTAAGTAGTGATGGGGGTTTGAATGTCAGGGGGGGTGATGAGGAGATGGGGGAGGAGCTTTTGGAGCAGGGTTCGGAGGTGACCTCTGTGGAAGCTGGGCTAGGTCTATCTCCGGGGGATTTGGGGTTAGGCTATGCGAGTGAGGGAGTTTTGGCCTTGGTTGATGGTGAGTTTCAGGTTCAAGGGAAAAGGAAAGGCAAACTAGGGAAAGGAGGTTGGAATGCTGCTGAGGTGAGGATGGGTTCTCCAGGAGGAGGGGGTGTGGCTGGTGGTTGTGGTAAGTCTCCTGATCAAGGTTTTGCTAACAGATTTGAGCTCCTAAGCTCTCTTCCTCCAGAGTCTGGTGGCAGTTTACTAGCAGACCTGGCTAAGGGGGTAAGCTCGGGTTCTCGGTATATGAAATTGCTTCCAAATGGGGACTTTGATACTGAAGCATATGAAGATGAGAAAGATTGGGAGGAGATAGAGGATGACGCTGAACATCAGCAAGACAGCGTGGTAGACAAAAGGGGGGCCTCGCTGGTCTTGACAAACACGGAAGGTGAAGGTAACATTGTGAAGAAGGGGAGGCTAAGCTCCTCGGGTATGGCCCTCTCTTGTTGATATGTCTCTTAACCTTTTGATCTGGAATGCTCGGGGTGTGGCTAATGCTAGCACTCAGAGTGTCATTAAGCGGCTGGTTAAGGATAATAAGATTATGGTTTTGGCTATCATTGAACCGTTGGTTAATCCTAAACCGGAGTTGTATAGCAGGATTTTTGGCTTACATTTTAAGGGGTCAAACTGCAATGGGCAGATATGGGTGTTTGCTGCTGAGGGAATCGAGGTGGATGATTGGGATGACTCGGAGCAGATTCTACATGCTCGTTATTCTTCGCCCTTGCTGCCTTCTTCATTCTTCATCTCAGTGGCTTATGGAAAATGTTCTAGAAGTGGAAGGATAGAGATGTGGGATAAAATGAGGGAGTTAGCATCGAAGTTGGATGGCTTACCGTGGCTTGTGGGAGGTGATTTCAACATTTTCTTGGCAGAGGACGAGAGACAGGGGGGTAGTGTGAGGAGAAAGACCAGAGAAATAGTTGATTTTGCAGAAACTATTAGTGATTGTCAACTCTTAGATGTGGGTGCGGATGGACCTAAATTTACTTGGGCTAGAGGGAATATTTTGGAGAGGCTAGACAGAGTGCTCCTCGGAGAGGGTTGGGCGAGCCTTTTTGAAACCACAAGAGTTACAAACCTCCCAAGAGTGTTATCTGACCATTGCCCTCTGCTTATAGCATGCAAGACACCAGGGCCGAGAGTCAAGCCTTCCTTTCGGTTCCAAAACATGTGGGTAAGGCACCATCTGTTCCTTCAAGAGGTGGAAAGATGTTGGAAGGAGGACACAGGTACGAAGGGGTTAATCAATGTACAACTAAAACTGAGTCGCCTAAAGCGTAGCTTGAGGATTTGGAACAGGGTGGTTTTTGGCAACATTTTTGAAGGCATGAAACAGGTTGTTCTGGCGGCTAAGGAGGCGATGGAGAATTTTGAAAAGGAACCTTCTCCGGAGAGGCAAGCTGAGGTTAATAGAACTACGGCAGAACTTTTGCTTAAGACTAAAATGGAAGATGATTTCTGGCGACAGAAGGCTGCTTTGAAATGGGTGGCAGAGGGAGAACGAAATACGAAGTTTTTTCAAGGCTGGGTGAAACAAAAAAGAGTGAAGTCCAGAATTCACTTGATTGAGGAAGGAGATCAAACTTTGACAGAAGATATTGATATTAGAAATTCGGCTGAATCATTCTTTAGGAATCTGCTCACAGAAGATGTGGGGTCGTTGGGGGAGCCTGATCTGGAGATTCTTGCAACGCTCCCAAACCATGTAAACAAGGAGTATCTTGTGGAGGCACCATCAGCGGAAGAGATTAGGAAGATAGTTTTTAGCATCAATGCGGAAAGTGCGGCTGGACCTGATGGGTACTCTGCCTTGTTTTTTCAAGCATGTTGGACTATTATTGGGAAAGATGTGGTTGAGGCGGTCTGGGATTTCTTTGAGGGAACTTTGATCCCAAGGGGTATTGCGGCCACCCTTATTGTTCTTGTGCCGAAGAAAAAAAACCCCACAAGGTGGACAGAATTTAGGCCTTTAAGTCTATGCAATGTTATGAATAAAATCATCTCTAAGCTTCTTTCTTCAAGGTTAGCTTCTCTTATCCCTCTAGTAGCTGCACCGAACCAGAGTGGCTTTATTAAAGGAAGACTGCTGAGTGATAACGTGCTGTTAGCAAAAGAGCTGTTTCATGAGCTATGGAAAGGGGTGTCTTCTCCAAATTTGGTGTTAAAACTGGATATGGAAAAGGCTTATGATCGCGTGCAATGGCCTTTCCTGCTGAAAGTTATTAGACATATGGGATTTCCGGATAAATGGGTAAGCCTTATAGAGAATTGCATCTCTTCTTGTTGGTTTTCGGTGCTAGTTAATGGCTGCCCTGTTGGTTTCTTTAAATCTTCTCGAGGGCTCAGACAAGGGGACCCCATTTCTCCTTCTTTATTTATTATAGCTGCAGATTATTTATCTAGATTGCTTGATCGTCTTATTTTGGGACGGAAGGAGAGGTTGTACCGCACAGCTAGATATACCATGGGGATTTCGCACTTGGCATATGCGGACGACATTATTATTTTCTCTCAAGCTCAGAGATCTGCTATTTTAAGCCTGAAAGAGTGTCTGCAACATTACATGGAGGTGTCAGGGCAGAGAGTGAATGTGGAGAAAAGTTGTTTCTATCTCGACAAGAAGCACCAATCTTGGGCTCAGGAAATTGCGGAAGTAAGTGGATTTCAACAGGGGAGTCTCCCCTTTTCTTACCTAGGGGTTCCAATTTTTAGAGGTCCAAAAAAGACAAGTTTGTTTATGTTTATTCGAGACAAGATTTCTGTGAAAATTCATGGTTGGAGTCATAGACACGTGTCGTTTGGGGGTCGGTTGACTCTTATAAAGAGTGTGTTAGGGGCTATTCCTATTCATATTTTCCAGGTGCTTGAACCCACTAAGGGAGCTTTGAATCAAATTGAACAGGTGTTGGCTCGGTTTTTATGGGGTTCTTGTAATTCTTCTAGAAAAACACACTGGATAAAATGGCAAAGGGTATGTCTACCAACGGAGGAGGGAGGTCTGGGTATTCGTAGGTTGGCTGACATTGTGGAGGCTTTTTCTATCAAAATGTGGTGGAGGTTTCGGGAGCAAGGGTCGTTATGGGCAATATACATGTTCCAGAAATACTGCTCGAGATCTTTCCCGATGGAGGTTTACAAATCAAATAGGTTTAGTCCGATTTGGAGGCGGATGTTTAAGGTGGGAAGCATTTGCAGGGACCAGATCAGATGGGTTCTGGGGGAGGGAAACATTAATTTTTGGCACGATTCTTGGGTCTTGAATGGCTCTTTGGCAGAAGGGTGTAATCCTGGTATTATTTTACCTCCTCTGATGGTAAATGAACTATGGGAAGGAGATCAGTGGAGTGAAGTGGAATTGAGGATTCTGGCAGATGAGGTGGGATTGTCTGATGAGGTTATAGGGAAGATTTTGCAAATTCCGTTTGATAGGGGAATAAGGGACAGGGCAAGGTGGAAACTTACAGCTAATGGGGACTTCTCTTTGTGTTCGGCATGGGAGCTAGTGAGACAGAGGTCAGAAAGGCGGCTGATCCATGAATTAATTTGGGGAAAGAGTATTGGACCGTCGATATCTATGTTTATGTGGAGGCTGATGGCAAATAGAATCCCGGTAGATGTGAAGCTACAGTGGAGAGGTTTGTATCTAGCTTCAAAATGTAGATGCTGTTCAAAGCCGGATGTGGAGGCTAGGCTACATTTGTTTGTGAATGGGGATATTGCTAGAGCGGTTTGGTTGCATTTTGGGAGTTGGTTCCCCCGGGTTCCACCTTTTGTGGAAGAGGGTGTGAATTTGGATGCAAGAGTTAGATGGTGGCAGAGACACCTTGGCATTCGATCTAGCAATCACCTGTGTGTGTTGCTGCCGTGTCTAATAATGTGGTTTATTTGGACGGAGAGAAATGAATGTGTGCATAGAGAGAAGGCGTTTGGGGCAGAGAATGTGATTAGGAGGGTGTTAGCGCATCTAAGGAACTTGTTGCTTGCTAATGTCCTGGGGCCGAAGGATTGGGAAAACTGTAGTCCGAAGATGGATGTGAGGGGTGTTCCGTTTCGGGTGGGAAAGAAGAGGAAAGTTGTCAAGGTCCAATGGCGTCCGCCAGACTCACATTGGATCAAGATTAATGTGGATGGGGCTTTTCTTGCTTTATCACAGAGTTCAGGGGCTGGAGGTGTTGTTAGGGATAGTGAGGGTGAGATAATGGCAGCGTTTGCTGCAAGGTTGGATAGTAGGTCGAGTCTGGAAGCGGAGGTCTCTGCAATTCTCATGGGAGTGTCTTTGGCCAAACTTTTTGGCAGTCAGATTTGGATAGAGTCTGATGCTGATGTTGTGGTGCGTTGGCTGGAGTCGGAGCATCTTGGAGAGGCAGGGTTGTGCATGGAGCTAGCCAAGATTAGGGAGGAGCTGAAGGGTGTTGTGTGGAAGATATCTCATATAGTTAGGGAGGGTAACAAGGCTGCGGATTTTCTGGCAAAGATGGGCGTGCAATCTGAGGTAAAGGCTTCTTATACGAGGGAGTCGGCTCCGGCGCGTGTGAAAGCGCTATGCCGAATGGATCAGCTTGGGCTTCCGAACTTCCGCTTCTAATGGAGATCGATGGTTGGGGTTTTTATTTTTTCCTTTTATTGGAGTTGTTTGCTTAGGCTTTTTTTGTTTTGTTTTTTTTGTTGCATCAGAGGGGGTTATGGGGGTCTGGTGGTGGTATTGTCTTCCTGTTTTTGGAGTTGATTCACTTTTGGGATTGACTGTTTGTAAACGTTTTTTCCTTGATATATATGGGATGAGGGGCCTACTAAACCCTCCACCGTGAAGGTGTTCGATTAAAAAAAAAAAAAAAAAAAAAAAAAAAAAAAAAAAAAAAAAAAAAAAAAAAAAAAAAAAAAAACCTAACTTATGCATACAATTATTGAACTTGATGTTCCACTGCCTGGGAGATTGCTTCAAACCATACAGGGCCTTTTTCAACAAACAAACATGATTAGGAAACTTATGATCAACAAAACCTTCAGGCTGTTACATGTAAATAGATTTATCTAAGTCACCATGCAAGAAGGCAGTCTTAACATCCATCTGTTTTAATTCCCAATCAAAATGAGCACATAAGGCAAGCATTAACCTCACAGTGGTAAATTTAACAACATGAGCAAAGATCTTAGTGTAATCTACCCCCTCATGTTGAGTAAATCCCTAGCCACAAGTCTAGCCCTGTACCTTAGGCCCTCCACCTCATTTTTCAGTTTGTAAAGCCACCTGCAGTCTACCACAGATGCACCAGGAGGCAAAGGTACAAGTAACCAAGTAAAATTAACCTTTAAAGAATGCATCTCCTCCAACATGGCTTTATGCCACTGGTTCCAAAACTTAGATTTAGTAGCTTGCTTATAAGTTTGGGGCTCATCCCCATCAGATTCATGCACATTGAAGCTAAGTTTATAAGAGCAACTAAACTAACAAAGCCATCAAACTTAACAGGTTTCTTTACATTAGTTCTTCTAGCTCTATCTCTAACAAGCACATAATCCTGTAAGTTAGGAGCATCAATGGCATTCTGAATATCAGCAGGGCTATTAATCACATTTTGAACAGGAACAGGAGGAGCATTTCTAGCAGGACTATCATGCAAGTTAGGCACATTATCACAAACATTTTGGGCAGGCACATTATCATGAACAACATTTGGGTTTCCTCCGACACGCACGATTTCCACCCCTAACTTGGGAGCATCATTGAGAGACTCCACATCAGTGAGTGAGACTGTGGACTTCACCTCATTAAGAGGTTCATTGTCCACATCTATAGGATCTGAGTTACTTGTCAATCTTAATGCCACACCCGCATTTCTAAGGATAGAAAACACAGTTTATCGTGACTAGGGAAGGGTTAAAGACGCGTGGAAGAAAACGGGAAACAAACATATTGGTCCAAAATATTTTAATAATAAAACTTAAAAAAACAAAGATTTATCATTTAAAAAGTCCCAACTCAAAGGGAAATAAAAGTGGAATGTAAACAATTTGAAAAGTGTTTACTCTCAATGCTAAAAGAATTCTAAAGAAAAGCACAATGGAAGCGTTCAAGAAGGAAAATGTCAGTATGAAGACACGAATATCCAAAATACTTAAAAGTCATAAATAACCCATTTTTCCCAACATCATCCCGTCTTGCTCAATCGACTTTAAAAAAAATAGTGTGTGTGCGCGCTCAAATTATTCATTCATCATTTCTATCAAGAGTTTTATATAATCAATCAAACAAAACAGCATCAACACAATTATACTTTCATCCGTCGGCTTTAGTCTCACGTACAAGGGACACTTATGAATTTAAATAATATAGTCCAAAACTAAACTCTTTTCTCAACTCAAATCATCGCGAAGTACAAATGGCCAGACAAATCCCTTCTACTGCTTCAAGCATTAAATTAAAACAGTCCACCAAGGAATTTACCATTTAATCTAACTATAAAATATAGCAACTAAATTAAATAACATAATATTTACATTCTCCCACATTACTGCACGTATTTACAACACATGTGTACATATTAATATAAATTCTCCACTTTAAAACTATTATACCCTAAATTAATTTGTCCCTAAATTAATTTGTCCCATCAAAATAATATAACCATATAGTAGTGCTCCACAATTAAAATTAGGAAAAAGGGAACAGTCATCAACATATATTCTAATATACTCCCACGACACACGTTTATACTTACAAAAGGAAAAGAAGATTATTTAAAAACTATACTTCCATCCCTCAACACGTAAATACTCATTCCCAACACTTGCTTACCTATTTTAATTATATATATTCAACTCTACATAAAATTAAAGAGAAATTATTAAAAGAGTTTAGCATAATTACCCCCCAGTCACACGCCTCTTTCTCAAACAACTATTCAAAAGATAACAATGAAACTAATATACTATATTACTCCCTCAAATACTACACGTCTACTACTCCCTGCAACCTACTCACGTCAAACTCTCTATCGCAAAAGAACAAAAGAAAGCCTATTATACAAAGAATTTAATGCAATATACTCCCTAATCAACACACGTATATACTCCCCTTTCCAACACACGTTGCAAAACAAGGTAAAAGGAGTAAAATAAGTTTTGTATGTATACTGCCCAGCCACCACATATATATATATATATATATATGTATTAGTGTATTCTCAACTCAACACGTTTTAATAAAATGGCTGGAAAGAAAAAAAATAATTATACACTCCCTTCTCTAAACTGTCGAAAACTTCCTCTCCTTCTCTACTGTAATTCATGCTTTCTTTCTCTGCCTCAAATAAATACATGAACAAACCATATTTATTAATACACTCTCAGCACTTACACCTCCCAGTTCATCTTTTTCCTTCGGTCCCTTCACACAAAATTTTGGAGCAGGAGCAGTACTCCCATCTCTCATATCTCTCTCTCACGCCTCTCTCTGGAATCACAGATTCAACACTACATCCTCCGTTCACGTCAGGAAGCATTTATCTCCCCTGCTCCCCTTTCTAAACATTTTAGTAAAATTTATAATACGTTCGATCCAAACATTTTGGGCAGACAAAAAATATTTCCAAGAATTCAGATTAGAAGGAGATAAAAGACAGACTTGCATGCTTGCAATGGCAGTAAAGATCGAGCTTTAACAAGAAGGTAGCATTCAACAAGTTTTTCAAGAATTTCAACAAATCTGATTACTGTGGTGTATGAATCTATGGCATGGATTTGAGGAAAAGATATACCTTTGGGAAGAAGCAAGGTTCGCACAAACAGACGGTAGTTACAACACTCTCAATTCCTCCTTCCCACTGTAATATCGAATTATGGAATCAACAAATATGGAGGTTTTTCGTACTCAATGGAAGGAGAAGAAATTACCTTCACGGAAGAGAAAAAAGGAACACTGCAATAGGGTCTAGAACGGCGCTAATAAAATAAAATACAGTTGTGGAAAGAGATATATATAAGGTAGAGATTTGATTTGTTTGTGGGAGAAATTTTAGGGAGTGGCGGCAGCATTGAAAAGAAGAAAACGTGTGGAAGGGTTTAGGGAAAGATTTTATGTTGACTGCGGTAATATAATAAGAATTAGAAATAAATGACTATATTAAAATAGTCTAATTGAATAAGGATAAAAGAGTTAGGAAAGAGTAATAATAGACAAAAGTTATAGACCCGAAATATATAAGATTTTAGTATATTAATTAAATTGTGGTGTTTCATTATTTTAGTACTTTGGTGTTATTCTAAATACTTAGACGAACGCCCAATTTTTCCATCGACGATTCTCCCGACAATCTCGTCGACTATTTTCACCACACAATTAATCAACGACCAAAACAAGCATTTACTATTTCCATTCGCAACTAATCAAAGCAAAGACAGTGTTTTAATCAAGGTCATCACTTGCTCGTTCTCAAAATAAAATTCAACGTGAACAGGTGCTAAAAAGGCGGGTGTTACACTTAAGCAGAGGAATTCATCTTCATTGAAGACTACATCCCTACTTATTATGACTCTATAACCTTTAACACCTTCAGGGTAACCTAGAAAAACACCTTTCCTAGACCTAGGCTCAAGTTTATCAGACTTGGTATGCACAAAAACAGAACAGCCAAAGACCCTTAGGTGAGAAAAGTTAAGAGGCTTTCCATAAAACACATATTCAGGACATTGACCAACCAGAGGCACAGAAGGAGACCTATTTACCAAATAAGTAGCAATTAACAAAGCCTCACCCCAAAATTTTTTAGACAAACCAGACTTAGAAAGCATGCATCTCACTTTATCAAGCAAAGTCCTGTTCATTCTCTCAGCACCCCATTTTGCTGAGGGGTATAAGGCACAGTTTTATGTCTTTTGATTCCAAAACCAACACATAAATCATCCATTTGATTATTACAAAACTCCATGCCATTATCAGTTCTAATAGCCTTAATTTTCTTGCCAGTTTGAGTTTCAATCGAGATTTTCCAAGTTTCCAGTTTCTCAAAAACCTCAGACTTATGTCTCATCAAAAAACACCAAACTTTTCTTGAAAAATCATCAATCACAGACAAGAAATAAACACATCCAGAGTGAGAAGACACAGAAGCAGGGCCCCAAACATCCATTTGCAAGTATTCCAGAATACATTTACTCACATTTGCAGGTGCAGAAGTAGAAGGAAAAGAAACTCTATGTTGTTTACCCAGCACACAAGAATCACAAAAGGGCAACTCACTTTGAACATCATTATCAGATAGGATGGCATGTTTTTTCAGAATACTCAGGCCTTTTGCACTCATGTGACCAAGCCTATTATGCAACAACATAGTTTTATCAGATTTAACAACATTGGCAAAAGCGTTTTCACATGTAAGAGGCACAGCAGTACAGACATATAAACCACACTTCTTTTTAGCTTTGAACAGGCACATAGATCCTTTGCAAATTTTCATACAATTTTCCCCTCATTTTCCCCTTATACCCTCATTTTCAAGAGCAGTACATAACATCAAATTATAGCAAAGATCAGGAACATATCTCACATCCTTCAAGTTAAGCACATAACAATTTTCAAACTTCAAACACACAGTGCCAATTCCAAGAATTTCACACTTCTTGTCATCAGCCATTGACACATAGGTTTTGGTTACAGGTTTCAGCTCGAAAACACTTCCTTGAAAGGACTTACGTGATAAGTACATCCAGAATCACATAACCAATCATTAGAGGTAAAAGGGCAAGCAAGAGAAGCATTCACAAATGGCAGATCATGTACCATGAACACAGAGTCATACACATTATCATAAGTAGCCACATTGACAAGAGGTTCAACCTGGGAATTATTGTTCTGGAATTTATTCTTTTTAGGTTTGGTGCACTCCTTTTTATAGTGCCCAACATCCCCACATTTAAAATACTTCCTATAGGTCTTAGGATCCTTACTTCTAGACCTAGATCTATACTTTTTCTTGCCATTATTACCTGAGTTAGAGCCACCACTAGATTCATTTCCCCCTCTGGATGTAGACCTACCTCTAACATTAAGCACTTTGTTATAGGCATTCTTATCAGCAGCTCTTTCCCTAAGTTCAAGTTCCTTGGATTTCAGGGAGCTAACAATTAATTCCAGGGGAGCTTTAACATCACTATAAGAATCAGGAATGACATTCATTAGGGTTATACTAGTGTAAGCATCTATAGTTGTGTCACCAGATCTCTTAATATCTTGCACAAGGCTTCTGAAACCTATCAACATTGTCATCTATGTCCTTAGCAAGATCAAGCAAAAATTTAAACAATTTTTCAAGCAGGTACATTCTTGTAGACATAGAAGTTTCAGTAAACAGAGTATCAAGTAATTTCCACATTTCAGAAGCAGACTCAACATGATCAACTTTCCTAATCACAGAATCAGACAAGTTTAACACTATAGTAGCCCTAGCCAACTCATTCATCTCATCTTTTTTATCCTAAACAGTATCCTCAAGTAAAGAACCATCAACAACCTTGAAAACTTTTTGTTGAATCAAAATACACTTCATTTTTTGTTTCCAAATAGCAAAATCATTTTTACCATTATAGGGAACCAAACCCACAGGCTGAGATATTTTAGCAAGAAATTTTGCAAGAACTCAAGAGGCAAGATAGAAACACAAAGCCTTACACACCTGAAAACACAGAGACATCCACCAGCAACACAAGAACAGTCACAAAGCTTTCACACAACAGAAAGGACCTCAAATCCTTGACTGTCACGAGCAACATTGGCCAAGGCTATCCCAGCTCGCAATCACTCACTACTGGAAGGCGCAGAGGGTCACATGGGAAGTATAAAATGCTTGGTGGTCAAGTAATATGATATAACAGAGAAAAAGAACCAGCGGAAGCAACACAGAAAAGAAAAGCACAGAGAGTCCTAAGTCTTTGCTAGAGACTATCTACCAGAAAACAAGATCCCAAGCCTATAGGTGGCAATAAACAGAAAAAGAAAAAACCAAAGGTCAAGCCAATTTACCAGAACGAACCCTCACTCGAAGGAGGATTCCACTTGCCCACCTCCTTAAGCGACTTGGCGTGCCGTCCTAGTCCCCCCCGTGGCTCTGATACCACTGTAGGGATCAGACTAGGAGCGGATTCACTAATTACCAAGACCTCTTTGTTCTTCATTATGGGAGCTCAATTAAACTCCAACCCACACGACTGATATGTATCAAAGATTACAATCAAATCCCTCACAACTATTACAATTACAGTAACTAGTTCTAGATAGGGTTCTTGAGTAATCTTGACTCCTTGGTAAACCTGCACACTCAATCAACTTGTTAGTACACCAAAACCAGATCCTTGCGGATCTTAAACAATTACTAACAAAAGAAACGACGCAAAGCATAATAGATCACAAAATATGGCTCAAAACCCGCCACATAGCCCAGATCTATTCAACTAGAACCGAATCCAAGGGAGCACCGATGAATTGACTGAAGTCTACCCTCACACTGTCAATACCTCCACCACGCCGCCCCTTCACACCAAATTAGTTCACCACACACAATTCAGAGAAGAAACCCTAGTTCTCACAAATGCTAAGCAACCGAAGAAGTTGCCTTCTCAACAACTCACACTAGATCAATCACACAAGAACAGTAAAGAATCTCAAGGAATCAACCGGAGAAGCCATCAGAGAAGCAGAGAGAAATCAGAGAGTCTCAAAGAGTGGGGAGAGAAAGAGTAGAGTGTAGAATGTGAATCAGAAAATGGCTCTCATTCTCACTTAACAAACACAACACACAAACCCTCAATCCAACGGCCGAGAAGCAGGATCCAAGTGAAGAGGCACGTGGCAGCTATCCAGGTGTGAAGAGTAAGCAGTTGGGCTTCTGGGCCAAGTCCAGTAAGGATAAAAGACCCAGACACAAATTATATTCAACACATGTGAATGGAGCAACCATTTTGGTCTGTCCTTACCGTTTAATGCGCTAGCTGATTATTGGGACAAGGGTTATTCCTCGAGCTGTCCGCAACCATTTGGCTAATCTCCTACCGCTTAATACGCTGACCGTTGGGACAAAGATTAGTCCTTTAGCTGTCGACGAGAAGAATACACGAAAAAAAAATTGGGAATTCGAGGAAAAATATAAGTAGCTCATAGCTAATTCGCCACATGCACGATATATGTGCTCCCATTTTGCAAACAAAATTTCTTTGGTTACTTCTCTTCCTATATTTGGGCAACGCGTGTAATCTAGATAGTGTACTATGTTAAACTATTTAAGGTTATCTTGATTCTTGTCGCAGTTTGCATCACTCCACGTGTCAGCCCAAAATTAGAATTCATACAAATAAAATCATGTCTCACTTCCTTTTTCGATACTACTATTTCAAGGTTACACGCGTTATTCTTAAAACATATTCAATTTTTAATAAACTGTACGGTAAGAGATTTGCTCCTTGATTTTGAGCATGTTTGATTCTTTTTTTAAGACTAGTTATTCTCATCCCTGTAGCTACTCTTCTTAGAAATTTTACTTTCGATAATGGAAAGATCTAAAATTTTGAGTAAGCTATTCTATGAATTTTATTGTTTGAGGTGTTTAGATAGTCACTTTATATCGTGGTTTCGATCCTTTAGTGAGAGGATTAAGTCTCGAATTTTGAGTTGGCTATTTTATGATTTCTATTATTTAAGTGTTTAGATGGTTACTTGATATCGTGGATTCGATTATTTAGTGAGGGATATCAATTGTTAGATATTGTGATTTCGATCATTGACTTTATGTATAAAGTATCGAGAGATTATTAGGTGTTTAGATAGTCACTTGATATTATGATTTGATCTTTTAGTGAGGGGGATTCAGTCACTAGATATTATGATTTCGATTATTGATTTTACGTACGAAGTATCGAGATTCTTGAACCTAACTAAGAAGGTATATGGCATTATATGCTACTCCCTCCGTCCCGCTTAAGATGACACGTTTTCCTTTTTAGTTTGTCCAAACTAAGATGACACTTTTCCTTTTTTGGAAACTTTCTATCTCCAATTAATACATCAAACCACTTTTTCTCACTCTTATTAAAATATTCATCTTTCTTCCTCTCTCTATTTTAATACTTACACCCACTTTTTCTCTATCCAATTAAACACTTAAACCAATAACTCCTAAAATCCCGTGCCGGCTAAGAAATGTGTCATCTTAGCCGGGACGGAGGGAGTACCATTTTGCATACAGAATTGCATTGGTTAGTCAATTTCTTCTGTTTGACTAGTTAGACTAGAACGTGTAAATTTTAAACTAGAATTCAAAAGCACTATGTTGATAGTTAAGGTTGTCGCAATTTGCAGCATTACACGTGTCAAACACAAGATATTACCTACCTACTCTTGAAAACGCAAAATTGATCCAAATCGAAGTTACATATGATGATTGATGAATACAATCTATTTGACACTTGTAAAATTGTGGAATCTTATCCAAAATTGGATTACTCGTAATTAGTAGTGAACCAATGTAATATGACATGACACTTTTAGAAATCATATACTCCTATGTAGAAATGTTTCTTTGAATACAACATGAATTGAACATTTGTTTACCATGTATGAATGGTGACCTGAAAGACTTTAATTAAAATATAAAAAACAGAAAAAGGCTACTGAACTTTTATATAATCAGGCAAAATTGCATTGAACTTAAAGAGACATAAAATGTGAATGAAACTGTAAACATAACAAACATAATTAAACAAACGATATGAAATTTTAACATTAAAAAAAAAACGGCCATTTTAGATCTAAACTTGTGGCATCTGATTTTGTGGATATTCGATTGCTGGAGATTAAATCATTACTCAAAACTAAATCGATTAGAAATTACCCGAGACCACTATCGTCAGTCAGGTAGGAAAGTCCAAGACTGATTCCGCTTGACATTATCTCAAGAGCACCAAAACCCGGCCGACCAGCATTCACAAGACACACCAACGTGTCATCACGAGCAAACGAAGCGGTACATTATCTCCAAGGAGGTGCAGCCAAGAAGCCCAACCTATGAGCCAAAGCATTCACATCCTCCCCATCTTCACAACCATCACCCAAACCTACTTCCTCATCAAACCCCTCACTAAGTAGCTCCTCCCAAAACCCTTCGTCAAGCTCGTTATCGACCTCGTCCGCCTCCACCTCCTCCCCCTTCCCCTTCCCCCTCCCCTGCATCTCCATTGCCAGCACCTCGAGCTCCGAGGGGGCCAAGCCCCCCCAATACTCCACCGGCTCAGCCTTCACCGCCCCCCACCCGGATGACCCCTCGACCGCCCTCCTCCGCTTCTTCCCGGGATCCTCCTCCAACTCCCTCCGCCTCCTCTCCCTGCAATTAGCCAACTGAGTGATGAACTCGGGATTCTGCATCGCCCTCGCCAAGAAGCTCATCATCTGCTGCTGCCTCCTCTCCGTGCTCTGCAGCCTCAGCTCCATCTGCTGGAGGTGAGCCCGCGTCGCCTGCTGCTGCTGACGGAGCTTCACGAGCTCCATCACCAGCAGCACCCGGTCGCGGCGCAGCCCGTCCACCTCTGGGTCCGCAGACTGGGCCGGGACTGGGGCCTGTGGGGGGCTCGTCTTCCTTCGTGTTATGTGCTTCAACAGATGCTTCTGGCCTCTGAGAAACGCATCGTTGGCGAATTCCCACTTGTCTGTGTCGATCTTTCTAAATCCCTGCATCAATCAATCACATTTTCCACTTAGTTTTTTCCTTGAGTTTGGAGAAATTTGTTAGTACCTTTTTCTTGAATTGGATTTTGAAGCTTCTCATCATCTTCTATCAACACCTTTATGAAGAAGAAGAAGAACAACAACAAACTTTGTTTAAAAACATATACTTCTCCGATTCCAATTGACTAGACATCTGATGTGTTCAGCTAATCACAATTGCAGAAAATGACATAGAATTTATCCAATTTTGATTCGACACGAATCACAATTGCAATTCTGATTGACTAGACACGCATCTGATTATCCCATTCTTCTCATGAAAATAATATCGAAAACAGAAAGAAAAAGGGGGATTTACTTACATAAGTGTTGAGCTGTCTGACGAAGCTGGAGAAGTTAGAGTGCTTGAAGTAACGAGGCAGCAGAGAGGAGGAGAAGGCGTGCGGGTCCCACACGACGAAGCTGTGGCCTCCTCTGCTCCACGACACGACGCCGTCGGTGGCCGGATCGTCCACCATGTCGAACGTCTTCGTCAGGAACGGCGGCGGCCCCATTTCGTGCAGCCCTTCCATCGGCCGCGGCGCCGCATCGCTCGACGACGACTCCTCCTTCACCGGAAACATCTAATTCAGTTGCGCGATTTAACAGAAAAGCAGAGGAAAACATGAATTTCCGATTAAGGAAAGAAAATCAGACAGCTTGTGAGATTTGATTTTTTTTCAGTTGGGTTCGATTCTGTTCTGTTTTGGAAATGAAACGGTTAAGGAAGTTGGGAGTGAGTGTGAACAGAAAGAAGATGCTTCCTTCTTTATATAGGAAGGGAGGGGAGATATTTATCTTGGAAAGTTCTAGAAATGGAGGTTTTGGATTGAACCTTCCATTGCAACTTGTAATATTTTAGTGTTGTTTTTTTTAATTAGAAGGTTCTTTGGATTGGTGGAGTGGAAACTTCTGGAGGGAATTGGGGGGTGGTGTGTTGGGGTATAGGGAGATGAGGTGGCATGGATTTAGAGTAATGGATTGGGGGTATGTGATTGGTGGATTGGGTGGGACCACTTTGACATCAGGATAACCTCCACCTCACTTTCTATATATAAATATATTTCGTTTTCGAATATATAAATGGGTGTTGGTAGTTATGTGTTTAAATATAATGGAAGGTGCTTTAATGATAATGTATAATAGTACTAATATAATTGATGGATTATTACTTTAAGGCCGTGTTAGTCTTTCGAGATTATCTTTTCGCAACATCGAGGGGTGGTGATTTGGAATTGTGGGTGTGTCATTGGTTCCAGAATAGTCGGTTTCGGTTTCATAAAATTTAGGGATGTATAGTAACTAGTTTTGATTTTTGCTGTTTTTTATTAATGACTTTTTATTGTTTAATCTGATTTTTTTTGTTGAAGTTAGTGGTTGATCACTTGATCATCAGTTAATATTCTATTAATGTTGAATTAAAATCTGATACGCAGCTAGCCATTTTCTACTATTGGAAACCTTTCCTCCCACTTGCGATAAAAAATTGGCTTAAATTATTTATTTTTATATAGTTAATTATAGTTTATAGTACTCTGAATTGACCGAAAGAGCTGCAAATCACATGCATAATGCAAAATTGTTAGCAAATCAGGAAAAATGACAAATATATTTGTTGACTAATTAAGCAAAATCAAAACAGTTGTTAGTAGTACATGTTTGTCATGGAAGTTTTTAAGAGTTAAGGTCAACTTCCAAAGACTTTTTCTTTTCTTTTCATTTTTTGGTAATTATCAACAGTGTTCACCGAAACAGTGTTCACCGAAGAGCCTAGTGACTATTCTCCGCTTTGATTTGTAGGGACCTCTATAGGTGGGACAGTTTCCATCACTCTATTTATTCTACTTACATGTTTTTATAAAGGTATATAATGCTAATATAAATGAAAAACATCTTCATGGATTAAGACTTTTGAAAAGTTGAAATACTATTACTTGTAGAATTATTGATATTATAATATTTTCCTTTCTAATAATGTTTGGTAAAGCTATCCAAATAAAATTGTTAATTCTCATGAACAACTGTGCTAACTGTAGAGTTGTCCCCTTAATTTCCTCAAATCATAAAAAAAAAAAAATCAAATCCATTTTTATGGCCATTCACAAAGTCAACGGCCTATAACTTTTAAAAACTCACTTTGGATGGTGATATGATAAATGACTAATGCTTGTGATTAAAAAAATCACACTTGGAATAAATACAAATGTAAGACACATTTTCTCGTACACTTTTATTTTCGGCGGCCACCATATACAATCATTAATATACATACTCTATCCGTCCCTAAAAAATATACACTCAGCACGTATTTATATATAAAATTAGTAAAGTAAGAGATAGAGAGAAAAAATATTTAAAATAGAGGGAACATCTTTTTTGGTCCACGAACTTTGTCAAAGTATCATTTTAGGTCTGTAAACTTTGAAAATATCATTTCAGGTTCATCAACTATGGGTTAATATCATTTGAAATACTTTTTTACTATTTCCAAATTTTTCTAGACAAAAATACCCTTGATACCTTAAAGGGTATATTTTTAATAAGAGTGAACTACACAAATGGTCCCTGGACTATGGGTTTATCTCGCCCATAGTCCCTGGACTTTAAAAATATCGCCAGTAGTCCCTGGACTAAGGGTTTATCTCGAAATTGGTCCTTTTGGCTTTTTTTGGTACGAAAATACCCTTTAATATTATTTTGGGGGTTTGGGCAATTTGGTCTTTTTACACTTTTAACATTTTAAATCTGATATTATTTTAGTTATGTACTAACTTTGATATTATTTCAAAATTATCATTCTTCTTCCATTTTGTTATCCTTCACTGAATTTGTTTTTTTTATTTCAATATTAAATTTAATTTTACAAAATTTTAAATTTTATTTTTTAAATATCAATAAATTTTTTTAATTATAAAAATTATTAAATAGCAAAAATTAAAATTAATAGTATTAATCAATATTTGATAGTGTATAGTACTATGTAATCAATAAGGTATGACAACGCCTTAGTTTTAATCAATATTTAAATAGCTTTAATCATAAATAGATTATATAACACAATTAATTCTGAAATAAATATGCATCTAATGTAAGACTAATATAATTTTTGTTTATTAATTTAAAAACAATCAAAATTTACTAGAAAATTTCAACAAAAATACTCCTATATAAAATTTTAAGTATGATCAAATTTTTAGTCAACTTCATAATATTTAATCACAAGCAATTATAACAACCGAACGGAGGCTAAATAGAATAACTCTTATTTTTCCATCATGATTAATATTATTTTTCTGTACTTCTTCAATTCAATTGAATATTATATTAAATAACAAAAATTAATAGTTTTAATCAATATTTATAGTGTCCATGAATTAATAGTTTTCATTAAAAAATTTATTGATATTTAAAAATCTAAATATTAAATTTAATTTTATAAAATTAAATCTAATATTGAAATAAAAAAAAATTCAGTGAAGGATAACAAAATGAAAGAAGAATGATAATTTTGAAATAATATCAAAGTTAGTACATAACTAAAATAATATCAGATTTAAAATGTTAAAAGTGTAAAAAGACCAAATTGCCCAAACCCCCCAAAATAATATCAAAGGGTATTTTCGTACAAAAAAAAGCCAAAAGGACCAATTTCGAGATAAACCCTTAGTCCAGGGACTACCTCAAGCGATATTTTTAAAGTTCAGGGACTATGGGCGAGATAAACCCATAGTCCAGGGACCATTTGTGTAGTTCAACTCTTTTAATAAACTTATCCTATACTCAATATTTTTTTATAAATATCTTTACTATATATTTTTGATGAATTTCCTAAATATAATTTGACCTTCAATATTATCACTTAATTTTGTGACATGCAAGAAAAGATCCTTAATTAAATTTTTTATTATTAAAGAAAAGTTCTTTATTCAATTTTAAAATTCTTTAATATAAAAAATTAAAGAAGCAATTTTACTTGCATGTCACAAATTAAGTGCTAATATTGAAGGTCAAATTATATTTAGAAAATTCATCAAAAATATATTGTAAAGATATTTATAAAAAATATGAGTATATGATAAGTTTATTAAAAATATATACCCTTTAAGGTATCGAGGGTATTTTCGTCCAGAAAAACTTGGAAATAGTAAAAAATACTTCAAATGATATTAACCCATAGTTGATGGACCTGAAATGATATTTTCAAAGTTCACGGACCTAAAATGATACTTTGGCAAAGTTCGTGGACTAAAAAAGATGTTCCCTCTTTAAAATATTATCAGTGGATAATGGATCTCATCTCATTAGAGAGAAATTTTTTTCCAAAATTAGAAAATGCATATTATTATAGGACGGACTAAAAAAGAAAAATGTATATTCTTATAGAACGGAGGTATTATTTAAAATTTCAAACAATCAATCCAATCATGCAATTAATACCATTAGATGTAATTCAAATACACAATAGGGTAACACACATAATTTATAGTTTTAATGTAGTACTTGTATTTTAATTACTCCCTCCGTCCCGCTTAGAGCATCCGCAATGGTCGGCTAGCGATCGGCTAGCCGAGGTCGTCACGCTTAGCCGATCAGCTAGCCGAACCATTGCAATCATGCTGAATGAATCAGCGTGGAATTCAACGATCGTTTCAGTCAGTTAGCGAAAATATTGCGATCGGCTAGCTAGCTCCATTATGGCTGACCGTATCATTCCGCCAGCGCAATTTTGTTTTTTTTAATTCTTGTTTTAAAAAAAAATTAATTCTTTTTAAAAAAAATTTAATTCTTTTTTTTTAATTTTTGAAAAACTATATAAACGCGATTTTCTCTATCTCTAAATTTCTGTACAAGAGCAACATCTAGCGATGGACAACAACAACTAGCCCAATACAAAATTAAGACCTAAAACAAAATTAAGACCAGAACCATTGCTAAGGATGCTCTTAAGATGACATGTTTTCCTTTTTAGTTTGTCCCAACTAAGATGACACATTTCCTTTTTTGGTAACTCTCTCTCTCCAATTAATACACTCAACCACTTTTTCTCACTCCTATTAAAATATTCATCTTTTTTTATCTCTCTACTTTAATACTTACACACACATTCTCTCTCTCCAATTAAACATTTTAACCAATAACTCCTAAAACCTCGTGCCGGCTAAGCAATGTATCATCTTAGCCGGGACGGAGGGAGTAATTTAACAAAATATATATTGAACTTATATCTTAATTATGTTCAACTATGTCCAAAAGAACATTACAAAAAGTATTACTTCATCAGATTAAAGTGAATGAGTGTTTAGAGAGATAGAGAAATAGGCAAGGGAAATAAGGTTCGATATGTTGCGAGATGAGCAACATCAAAGGAAACTCTCAAAGATGGAACACTAATAGAAGAGAAGACAGAGATAATGGTTGAATTTAAAGTGTATTTAATTTATTACATCATTAATAAATTAAAGAATATTATACTCACGTTGTCTCTTAAAAGTATGAAAAAAAAAAATTAGTCCGTCTCTGAAAAGTATGAACATTCAAATTTTAGAAAATCTGATTTTCTTTTTAAAGAAGTGAGACCCGGCCATTATTCACTAACAATACTTTAGTTATTTTTCTCTCTATTTATTTTTTATTTTATCAATTATGCATTAAAATCAATGTTGAACTACATGTTCATACTTTTCAGGAACGAAGGGAATAATATTTTACGAGATCTATATATTTAAGGGTTGAAATGTCATTATAACATAAAAGAACATAAAAGGGGAACTTTGGATATCTCTTACTTCTTCTTTTCAACTCTATAATCTCAGCCATATAAATATTTTATTTGAGATTGGGCATGTGTGATCCATGTACTCTATCTAACAACATTCATTACGTTTAAAGTATTTAGGTGAAATAACAAAAAACTTGACGATTTAATGTTGGCGTATATAATTTTTCAAATAGTATAGGACAAGTTTCATGATTTTGACACTGTTATTTTCACTTTTGTTTTCATATGTTGATTTTTATCCTTGTCTGGCTAAGGCTAAATGATTTATTCATTGTGAGATGCACAATAAATAAAAGTTAAGAGTATAAAGGACAAATCTCATGATTTATCAAGGATAGAGACATTTGCTACCTCTCAAACTCAATAGTATACCCCAAATTAGTAGGATCTTGTTTCACACACACACAAGAAAATGCAATACATTATGATGGGGCATTTTAATTATTGGATTTCAATGTTCACCACTAAAAAGAAGAGAATTCCATAACAAAACTTACCAAGATTTAAAAATTATATAATTAAAAACCTAAAATTATAGATGAAATTACAGTCAAAAAGTACATAATTAAAACCCTAATTAAAGTTAAAAAAATACATCATGAATTTAAAATACTCCACAAACTCAGTTAAACTCAATGGAAATTTTTTAAATTAATATATAATTAATTGACATCATGAACAACCTTTAGATATAATTGTACATTTCCGGTAAATCAGTTTCCCTCCGTTCCAAATTAATTGAGTCATTTTAGTATTTTGTGAAGTTCCAAGTTTATTAAGTTATTTTTATTTTTGTCAAAAAAACAACCACCTCTCTTACATTATTCAAAATCCACTTACACACTATTGTCAAACTCTGTGACAAAAAAAATGTCTAAATTAACAAGGAACGGTAAAAAGGTTAGTCCATGCTTGGACATGTGGCACTGGCGTGAGGAGACAAGTGTCGTTAGCAAGTTAAGCTATTTTGGCACATTAAAAATAAAATAAGAACATGCGACAATAGGCATAACTCAATCCAAAGATCATATGTATTGCTAAATTTATGAAATGTGCTTCCTATGTCAGTCGCCCATACTTGTTCTCGAACTTTCCCTAAATACTTCTTCTCGAACTTTCAGTATAAAAAATTTTGTTCTCGAACTTGCTAATAATTCATTTGTAGAATCTCTATGAGCATAGATTTTAATAAGCCTCGGAAAGAGAAAATAATAGTATAAAAATCAGTATTGATAATTTTATATTGAAAGAAATGAAAGCATGTAATAAAAGTCCAGCAATGGGTGTGGGGTATAAACCGCAATAAATTTTGTCGCCCACCGGATGTCGACTCTATCCTATTCCTCTACTAATATTTTAAAATTGAATCTAAATATTTAGAAGGATTTGTATAACATATATTTCATATAAATATATATTCATTTTCATTGTGAGTACGAGGAACAATTTTTAGTACTTACTTCTATTGCGAAACACTAGGGATGGACGAAGAATTTTTCCGTGGAGGTTGTATTTTCTAATTTTTTTTATTCGAAATGTCAAAAATAGAAATTTTCCTATGATATGTTTTCATGATAAATTGCACAATAAGTACTCAAAACATTAAATACTTATTATTTTAAAATAGGAAAAAATATCTTGGTAGGAGCTTGAGTCCTTTCTAGGTCTCAAGTGTGTCCGTCGATGATCTACACAACCACACTATATATTATGGTTCGAATCCTATTAAAACAGATTTGTTTTTTCAATTCAATATTAGTGAATACCACTGATTTCACTACAAAAACAATTGATTTTATATGTTCCTAATTTATTTATTTTTTTGTTTTTCTGAAAAAGTTGTGCATCCCTATTATTTTTAATTAACCCTGCCCTATCATATACCACCCTCTCTAATCTCTATATATAGATTCAGATGAGAATATTTCCAAGTGTTGAAGCTAAAGGCAAGAAAGGAATGGCTTCTGACCGTACCAGCGGACCCCACCGCCCCCTCTTCCAAGCTTGAAGATGATGGCAACCCCAAGTTTGTCGTCTTCATCCGCATGGCTAATGTAATTGCACTCTAATTTATGTTTTTGGGCCTAAATTTTCTTGATTCTGTTGCAATCTGAGGAGAAATTTTGGATGTGTTTATGGGTTTGGAACATGTAGAAAAACACAACTAAGTGATCATGATTCTTGAATTGCAGTGTAATCTATGTTTTGGGCTACAAGTTTCTTGATTGTAGTTGAATTGGGTGTTCAAGATGTAATCTTTTTGGGTTTGCTGTCTGATTATGTGAATTTGCAACTTTTAAGGTTTGTGTCTGAAGCTTTGAAATGAAAAAAATGGTGTTTTGATGTTTGCAGGTTTACCTTTGGTATCCTCTTAATATTGTGACTGGTGGGACAACAGCAAAAATCATGGTGGCTGCAAAGGATAATTTTCTTGGCAAATATATATACAAAGACACTCTAGCTAGGAATCTTGCATCAGTCATCTATAAAGTGAGTTTTCCTTTCTAATAATGTTTGTTAAAGCTATCCAAATAAAATTGCTAATTCTCATGAACAACTGAGCTTACTGTGGAGTTGTCCCCTTAATTTCCTCATATCATAAAAAAAATTCAATTTCATTTTTATGGCCATTCACAAAGTCAACGGCCTATAACTATTAAAAACTCACTTTGGATAGTGATATGATAAATGATTAATGCTTGTGATAAAAAAAATCACACATGAAATAAATACGTAAGCCACACTTTCTCGTACACTTCTATTTTCGGCGGCCACCATATACAATCATTAAAATATGTCCCAAAAAAATATACATTTTGAGTTCGGCATGTGTTTGAATGTAAAACTAATAAAGTATGTGAGAGATAGAGAGAAAAAATATTTAAAATATTATAAGTGGAGAATAGATCTCATCTCGTTAGAGAGAAAAGATTTTTTAAAATTAAAAAATATATATTCTCGTGGAACGGATTAAAAAGAAAATAGTGCATATTCTTATGAAATGGATAATGTATTTAAAATTTCGAACAATCAATCCAATCATGCAATTAATGCCATTGGATGTAATTCAATACACAATATGGTAACACACATAATTAATTTATAGTTTTAATATAGTACTTGTATTTTTATTAACCTAACAATATAGGGTAGTGATAAAATGTAAATTTATATATTGTATAAACTCAAAGCTCCTCAACACATCTTCAACACAATTTCAATACAATATCAACACAGTGTAAAATTTCAAAATTTTAATATCAACACAGTATCAACACAATATCAACGCAGCATCAATCATTGACTACCATTGAAATTCTGTTGTCATTTTTCTGTTAATGTTTTTTTGATATATGTTGACCAGATCATAGTTTTAAATTTGTACAATATTTAGAGTTTTCATTTGATCACGTCCCTAACAACATATATATTAAATTTATATCTTAATTATGTTCAACTCTGTCCACAAGAACATTTAAAAAGTATTACGACATCAGATTAAAGTGAGTGAGTATTTAGAGAGATAGAGAAATAGGCAAGGGAAATAAGGTTCGATATGTTGCGAGATGAGCAACATCAAAGGAAACTCTCAAAGATAGAACACTAATAGAAGAGAAGACAGAGATAATGGTTGAATTTAAAGTGTATTTAATTTATTACATCATTAATAAATTAAAGAATATTATACTCTCGCTGTCTTCAAAAAGTATGAACAATTTTTTTTAGTCCGTCTTTAAAAAGTATGAATATTCTAATTTTAGAAAATCTAATTTTCTTTTTAAAGAAGTGAGACCCATTATCCACTATTTATTTTTTACTTTATCAATTATGCATTAAAATCTATGTCGAACTATATTTCATACTTTTTAGGGACGAAGGGAATAATATTTTATGAGATCTATATATTTAAGGGTTGAAATGTCATTATAACATAAAAGGGGAACTTTGGATATCTTTTTTTCTTTCTTACTTTTTTTTTAAACAAACTCTATAAACTCAGCCATATAAATATTTTATTTGAGATTGGGCATGTGTGGTCCATGTATTCTATCTATCAACATTCATTCCGTTAAAGTATTTAGGTAAAAAAACAAAAAACTTGAAAACGATTTAATGTTGGCGTATATAATTTTGCAAATAGTATAGGACAAGTTTCATGATTTTGACCCTGTTATTTTCACTTTTGTTTTCATATGTTGATTTTTATCCTTGTCTGGCTAAGGCTTAATGATTTAATTCATTGTGTGATGCACAATAAATAAAAGTTAGAGTATAAAGGACAAATCTCATGATTTATCAAGGACAGGGACATTTGCTACCTCTCAAACTCAATAGTATAAACCCAAATTAGTAGGACCTTATTTCTCTCTCACACACACACACACACGAAGATGCAATACGCTATGCAGAAGAGATCACCTCATACATTGCATAATACTTTTATAATACACTACTAAATATTTGACAAGCGTATCCCATTTTATGATAAAAAAATTATTTCTAAAAATTATTTTCTCAACTTTCTCACTACTATATCTAATCAAAATAGTTTTGTTATTTCATTCACTTTTGCTTATTATATTTAATCAAGAAGTTACGTAATTGGTGTTAAAAATATTTAATAAGTCAAATTTTATTTACTTCAAAATATTTATATAAAAAGATTAAATTTTCATGGATTCCAAAAATTTTAAAAATTTTCTTTTTATTTCTTTCTAATTTATTTGAGATTATTTAATTATTAATATCCATAAAAGATGCCGATCTTATAAAAAAATATAATTAACTAGAATTTGACCAAATTTCATGTTTTATATAGCTATTATTAAAATAATATACTCTAATAAATAATTTCAAAATTTTAATTAAATAAATTTTTTTTTACATAATTAGTTGATTATATTATAATGAGACCGAATTTTTAAAAAAGTATAGTCAACTTTATGTCTATTTTTTTTAACTTAAAAAAGAAATAAAAAGGGAAATTTTTGTTATTTATATATTTTAAAAATAAAATTTGACCATGATATTTTTTTAACAAGAATTTAATAAAACTATTTTGATTAGATATAGTAGTGAGAAAGCTAATGAAATAGTGTCTAGAAATAACTTTTTTACCATAAAATAGGATACACTTGTCAAATATTTAGTAGTGTATTATATAATGTATTATGAAATGCATAAGGTCCATACTTGTTCTCGAACTTTCCCTAAATACTTCTTCTCGAACTTTCCCTATATACTTGTTCTCGAACTTTCAGTATAAAAATTTTGTTCTCGAACTTGCTAGTAATTCATTTGTAGAATCTCTATGAGCATAGATTTTAATAATATAGGCCTCGGAAAGAGAAAATAATAGTATAAAAATCAGTATTGATAATTTTATATTGAAAGAAATGAAAGCATGTAATAAAAGTCCAGCAATGGGTGTGGGGTATAAACCGCAATAAATTTTGTCGCCCACCGGATGTCGACTCTATCCTATTCCTCTACTAATATTTTAAAATTGAATCTAAATATTTAGAAGGATTTGTATAATATATATTTCATATAAATATATATTCATTTTCATTGTGAGTACGAGGAACAATTTTTAGTACTTACTTCTATTGCGAAACACTAGGAATGGACGAAGAATTTTTCCGTGGAGGTTGTATTTTCTAATTTTTTTATTCCAAAATGTCGAAAATAGAATTTTTGCTATAATATGTTTTCATGATAAGAATTAAGAACTTTTGACAATAAATACACAAAATATTAAATACTTATTATTTTAAAATAGGAAAATATATTTTGATTGGAGCTTGAGTCCTTTCTAGGTTGCAACTCGTAAGTGTGTCAGTCGATGATCTACACAACCAAACTGTTATGGTTTGAATCATATTAAAACAGTTTTGTTTTTATTTTTTCAATTCAATATCAAGGAATGCCATTGATTTCACTATAAATACAACGATTTTATATGTTCCTATTTTTTTTTTTTATTTTTTTTTTTCTGAAAAAGTTGTGCATCCCTATTATTTTTAATTAACCCCGCCCTATCATATACCCTCTCTAATCTCTCTATATAGATTCAAATGAGAATATTTCCTGGTGTGGAAATTATTTTCATTCTTTCTTTTGCTAAGTTCTACTATAACACATGTTCCCCGTTGATGAATATGTACCTCATGTGAGAAGCAACAACATTTTCATATATTTGTGATTCCAACTAAATAATGCCGAATAGAATATATTAACCTAGTCATTCCCAAAATATGTTTTAAAATTGGCAACTTAGTGCGTTAAAGAAATACTACTAGTTGAAAAGCTTTATGAAACTTTTTGGATCATTACATACTCTTCTGTTCTCAAATTAGCAATTGCATTTGAACTTAATTAGTTGGTTGGCTGTGGCTAGTAGTAGTTGGATAAGCCCATGACAGAACTCAAATTGAAGTAAGTCTGCATATGATTTTCGAGTATGCAAGTACACAAATAGTGCGGTTGTCCAAAAATTGGACAACCACATATGGTTAGAAAAGTGTGACATCTTTTGTGGGACGGAGGGAGTAGTATATTTTTTCCTAACTATATGTGGTTGTCGGGGAGCACTACACTCCCTATACACTTATATAGTTATAACATCCTACTGATATGAACCGTTAGATATACAGATGCGGGGTTGTGATTTTATCAACTGAGATTGCATTTTTGAGTATTTTAGTTGCATTAAAGGGTAAATTAATCAGTTCGTCTATAACCCACTGATATGACCATGAGTGCTAGACATCAAGTGTCTTCACCTCGACGTGAGCCATGGATTGATTGGGGTCCAAGGAAGAGAGTGAAGACGTGCCAAGGATTCAATAAAGCTAGAGGGTCTCCCGAGGATGCGAGGAATAGAGAAGGCTTGGATTTGAGGACAAATCCTTTCCAAGAAGGGGAGGATGATACGATCATGGAAGCCGTGCGTCAAGGATTTCAACTACAGCTGGGTTCAACCAGAAACCGTCTTATCGAGATGATATCCGAAAGCTATTAAACTACCACCATCGTCTTCGTCTTGAAAACAGCTTCGCGTGGATATCTTGCACATCTCAATCGGAGTCCGAATGAGGGAGTTATGGCGGTTTTACAGAAATCGCGCAGAACTGGCGAGGGAGTCCAGAAAGAACACCCGGGCGTAGACGTCACCAAACCGAACCGGCCCCGAACCGTGAACCGGAACCGCGGTGGCGGTTCGGAACCGGATAGGAGTCGGCGGTTTAGGCGGGCCGGTTCAGGTTCACGAAAAATCAAGAACCGTAACCGCCGGTTCGGTAATCGGCGGTTCCGGTAGCTTTTCAGGGTTTAGGGTATAGGCATGCAGGCGTAGGCATGCCGACTAAGAGTATATATATATACTATCTATTTACATTTATAATTTATTGTTTTTTACTTCAACTTTTTTTATTTAAGTCTTTTGATTCTTTTGTAATTTCAATTTTCAACATTTGTATTTGTAATATCGACATTCACATATCGTTCAAATTTGTATGATTGTATGATTGTTTCATTAAAATTCCAATTGTTCCAACTCCAATGTCGACTTCTACTCCATTTGTCAATTGTCATTCTCGTTTTATTTATTTATTCGATAGTACAAGACTACAACTACACCTACAACTCTACAATTAGTACTATACCGGAATAAAATTAAAAAATAAAAAATAAAAAAATTTGGCATTGAACCGGCGGTCCGAACCGGAACCGGCCCGGAACCGTCTGGAAACCGCCGGTTTTGAACCGGCTTGGAACCGTGATTGAACCGGAACCGGAACCGGAACCGCTTGACCCTAGGTGGGCCGGTTCGGGTTCCATATTTTTTTGAACCGGAACCGCCGGTTCCGAACCGGGAACCGACGGTTCATGAACCGTGGTGACGTCTACCCAGGCAGGTGTTTTGCACCCTGCAATTCACCCGACCGGGTGAATCACCCGAAACTTAGTTTTTTAGGGTCTTTTTCCACATTTTGGGCCCTTAGTATAAATACCTTTTGGTGTCATTTTTCATTCTAAATTAAGATAAGATTGTGATTAAGATATCTCCTTTGTGAGTTTTTCCTCTTTGAGGAATGTATCCAATTTCTTCCTTGAAGGTTGCTTGTTTCAATTTCATAGATTGATTCAAGTAGAGGTATGCATCAATGGGGTGTATCCATTGAGTAGTGGAGCCAAGGGGTGATAGAGCTATTGAAAGTTGCCTAGGGTTGTTTCCATTCTTTTGGTCAAGGTCCTATGGTCATAACTCTTTTATCTCATCTTTATACACATGTTTTTCATTCCTAATCTACCATCCTTTCTTGTTTAGATTCAATTTTTGTTGGTTGGATCATCTATTATCTTTTGCCTTGTGTTGATAAATTGAAAATAGCATCACAAAAATAGTTAGATTAAGCATCATAAATGGGTAATCCTTGGGAAATGGATCATAAAATACATGGATCCTTATCATTTGGTATCTAGAGCCTAGTACCCACTAGGTGTTTGATCTATTGCTTCCTTGAGTTTTATTTTTTTTTCTTTTATTCCTTGTTTTGCTCTGTTTTTGTTGGGATGATCGGATTGATCAATTTTGCTTAGATTAAGCTGAAATTTGGTGTGTATGATCTATGTTATGTGACCTAGCTACCTGCAAAATTTCATCAAAAATTGGGCGCGGGGATCAATACCAAAAAAAATCATAAAGATCAGCCAGATTTCAGCATAAAGCTTCATCCCATGTCTTGTGTTCTTTAGTGTGTGTGTTTGCTCTAGGCCTAGTTTTCCTTGCTTTCATATGTTTAATCATTATTACTTTGGTATTTACTACTTGGTGTCCATATGTTCTTGAGGTGTATACCTTGATTGAGTTGTTCGGGCGCCAACGAGTGGGAATTGGATCGAGAGTGTGTGATACTAGCCCCACTATATTCTAAACCTACCGAGTGACATTGGTGAGTGACTTGGGGGGGGGGTGTTGGGATACTATATTGGGGTGAGTTAGCTAATTAAATCTCTCTTTCTTATTTTACTAATCTCTAATGCTAGTTCCTAGTCTTTGTCTTTGTGTTTGTAGGTAACTTGGATGCCTCCTATTACTCGATCTAACAAGATGGGGGACATCCATGAGGAGGAAGTAGGGAAGGGTGCGGGCTCAAGTAATTCCAAACCCGAAGAGGATCTAGTGAGCATGATGTCCCAAATGATGGAAGATTTTAGTCGTGATCTCAAACAAGAGATGAGAGAATGGGATGCCCGGATGGATGCCCGGAGGAAGGAGTTCGAGACCCGATGGAAATCTAATCAAAACACCTTGGTTGGAGCCTTAAAGGAGGTCCGTGCATCAAGATCCGTCGCTCCTAAAAGTGACCATCTACATCTCAAAGCTTCCGGTATAGAACATATAGTGTCGAGGGGCAATGGAGGCTATAGGAAGTATGATGGCAAGGAGTGTGGAATGAATGGTGATGATAGAGGTGACTATGAATCAAGGTACCATGAAGATGGACTTGAGAGGGGAAGTAGAGTGAAACGAGATCCCATGTCTCATGGAGAGTGACATTCTAGGAGGGTGAGAGATCATGTTAACCAAAAGGGGTTTGAGAGGCCAATTGAAGAAGAAGACCCATATAAAGCTCAATTGAGGCCTACCTACCCACATGGTGGTGTTGATACAAACCAAAGAGGTAACTCATCAAGTCATTTGACTACATCCTCTTCTTTCCATTTCTCACATAAGCCTCTTGATGTATATGGAAATGTCTCCTCTTCGATGAGCTTAAACCAAATTAGTAGAGAAAAAGAACGAGAGAGAGAGAAAAGGCTTGAGAGTAAAAGTGAGTCTAAAAAGCCAAGAGAGCGTGATAAAAGACAAGAGTGTGAGGTGCAAAAGTCAAGAGAGAGTGGTGGGGGTGAGACAAAAGAAAAATATCAAATGAGAGAAAAACCACAAGCACAAGTGAGTAAAGGGTGCTTGTTAGATTCTAAGGCCAACCTTGGATGGGCACCAAATGATCCTTTGCCTCTTGCCCTTGGTGAGGAAAATAAGCTCTTACCCACTAACACTTCTTCTATGTCTTTTCGTGTTG
>NC_062968.1:26596137-26638089 GCF_023119035.1 Salvia hispanica | reverse complement strand
TTCTAGATTAAGATAAGATTGTGATTAAGATATCTCCTTTGTGAGTTTTTCATCTTTAAGGAATGTATTCAATTCCTTCCTTGAAGGTTGCTTGTTTCAATTTCATAGATTGATTCAAGTAGAGGTATGCATCAATGGGGTGTATCCATTGAGTAGTGGAGCCAAGGGGTGATAGAGCTATTGAAAGTTGCCTAGGGTTGTTTCCATCCTTTTGGTCAAGGTCCTATGGTCATAACTCTTTTATCTCATCTTTTTTACACATGCTTTTCATTCCTAATCTACCATCCTTTCTTGTTTAGATTCAATTTTTGTTGGTTGGATCATCTATTATCTTTTGCCTTGTGTTGATAAATTGAAAATATCATCACAAAAATAGTTAGATCAAGCATCATAAATGGGTAATCCTTGGGAAATGGATCATAAAATACATGGATCCTTATCACCCACTCTCGAATTTGAGGCGCGAGATTTCAAGCGTCATTCAATTACACGATCCGTCTGTTCATTCAACTCCTTTCAAACATTTCCACTCTCTTTCGAATTCATTCAACTTCTCAATTCCGCCGCGTTCACTTCCAAAAACCTCCAAAAACACATTCTCAATTCAAAACCCTAGCCCAAGCCCACCGCTCACCACAGTTCCGGCGACAACAAAGTCCAGCAATTTCATCAACAGAGCGTGAACCGCTTCCATCAACGAACCACCAAATCGATAAACGTCTAAAAGACGAGAAATTTCGAACACCACAGAGCCTGACGTCGAAGAATCTTCGCGAATTGGTATTTTCTTGCTTGTTCCGGTTCTTGTTTCATGAATTTCTATTTGTTGATTCAAATGCTTAATCTGTTTAATTGCATTTTTTGTGTATTTAGATGTTCTTGGTTATGTTGATTTTGTGTTGTGCATTTGCTTAGCGTTGTATCCCTTTTGCTTATTGCGACTGATTTGTTACTTAATTCTTTTTTTATTTGCTTAATTTTGTGGTGAATATGCTTATTGTTAGATGATATTTGTATGTTGAAAAGTTCTGCTTAAACTATTAGAAATGTTGCTTTTAAAAGTACAAAAAATTGCCTACTTTGTGCTTAACTATGTCTAAATGTGGTTAACTCATTTTTTTGTTTGCTTAATTTCATGTTAATTGTGCTTATTGTTGTGTGGTATTTGTGTGTTGAATTTTTTTGCTTAAGCTATTCGAAAACTTGCTTATTTTGTACAAAAGATTGCTTATTTGCGCTATACTGTGTTTATTTTGGAAACGATGAGTAGCTTCTTGCTCACTCTGTACAGTGTTTAATTTGTTAGACATTTTGCTTATTCTGTTCGAGTACATGCTTAATTTCTTGTTAAATGTGCTTATTGTTTGATATTTTGTAAAATGAAAAGTTTTGATTGTGCAATTCGAAATATTGCTTTTTTATTTACAAAAGATTGTTTACTTTGTGCTTGCCTATGCTTAATTTGGCTATAGCAAGTTTTGCTTAAGCTATTCGAAAAGTTGCTTACTTAGCTTATTGAGATACATTGCTTACTTCAAAAGATTGCTTACTATCCTGGTCTGAACCGAGTTTTTTGTACACCTTTAGTTCACAAGCGACGGAAAGTAAAGAATCCAATTGATGAGGTAACTGATCGCGATGCTGAACAGTTTTAGCATATTGAGAAGGAAATAAAATCACTCCATTTCAGGAGTTCTACTGAACATTTTAGTCGTTTGATTGCTAGACTTGATTCGAAGCAGAGGAATGCAGTCAGGGAGATGGGATTTTGATTTCAATTTTAAGATGCAAGGCGAATGTCTAGGCTATCATGCATTTAATGACCGGTTATTATGCAAATATATATGTTATTCAAAACTCTTACAACCTTTTGCGTTCAATGCAATAATATACGTACTTAGACGCAATTATTTATAAAACACAGACTCAATATAACATTTAGTGCACTTCAATGCTTTGTACATTTAGTGCATATTCCACACACGTATAATGTAAACAACAAAGTTTAATTTATCACTACTTTCGAGTTGTCTAAATCCGATGTGAATAGAATAGTTAACGATGAAACTGGAAGAGTATATATAATGAAAAATTGAACAGAAAACTGCAACTTCTTTTCTGTAAAATGCAATTGTTTCAATTGTTGACTGTACAAAGCAAAATCAGACTTCAATACTTACTTCACACAACGTGCACTTTATTGACATTTGAAATAATGCAATATTAAGCATAGGAAGATGCATAATAATCTAAAGTTTGCTACTTTTGTCGTGAAACTGCAACTTCTTTTGAAGTAAATATTTACTTATTTTGTTCGAAAGTTTGCTTAATTTGTGCTAAACTTTGCTTATTCTGTGCAAGCATTTGCTTTATTTGTGCGAAACTTTGCTTAATACTCCCTCCGTCCCCCATTAAGAGTCACATTTTTCAATTTCGGTCCGTCCTCAATTAAATTAAGAGTCACACTTCATTTTTACCATAAATAGTAAGTAGGTCTCACATTCCACTAACTCAATTCACTCACATTTTATTATAAAACCATATAAAAAAATGGGTCCCACATTCCATTAACTTTTTCAACCAACTTTTCTTTACATTTCTTAAAACCCGTGCCCGGTCAAAAAGTGACTCATAATAGGGGACGGAGGGAGTAAAAAACTCGAGATTCCATTGATGAATTAAAGCATAATAAAAAAACTCACAAACTGGCGAATTGTCTGATTCCATTGACGCGTTTCTTTGGAGTGAAATCAAGATTTACGATTTGTATTTCTACAATATATAAAACTGAGAACAAGGGTTACGTGCATATGCGTGAAAACTTCTCAAATAATATGCGTAAATGAGTTTTTTTAGAAGAAGATAATGAAAGATTGTAAAAATTGTAAGTCAATAATGGAAGATAGGATCAATCTTCTTCAACCGTAGAAAATAATGAAATCTGTGGAAAGTATGATTAATTCAACGTAAAAAAAAAAGTAAATATTTTAACTTACCGTGTGGGAATGACGGCAGTTAAGGGAAGCTTACCCTTTGTGCAAATAAATATGAATATTAAATCAAATTGCCAGTAGATAATGTGGCACAATCATATGCGTCCGTAACTGAAATCGGATGGTCTATATTGGTGGGAAGTTATGAACTTAAAAAGTGATATTTTCGAAGTGCATCCCATCCATGTGGTTGTCCAATTTTTTTTCCTAACTACAGTAGGCGATCAATTTAATTTTAATTTTGTTTTCCTAACACAATCTGTTTGGGTATATTATGAATAGACACCTTTAAACACTTTCTGCAATGATTTTCAAGTGAGATACATATTCAAATCTTGCAAAACTTAAATTTAATTTATTGGCTTAGCAAATATTCCAATTGTCTAAGATTTTTGGGACCCTCGTAGCCTTTTCATGTGACCTTTACCATTTTGATTTTTGAATGAGTTGCATGTATTTATATTTGAAATACTTTGTCTTTCTTCAAGCCCTTTACACTTTCCAATCGTTCTTCTATTTTTATTTAAAACATACACCTCGTACATCTAATTTAAGTGGCAAGGATATGCATTTCTTATAATCCAATTATGTACTACTACTATTTAACATTAGTCATATCTCAGACGTTTGAATTTTATTTTAATTTCAGAATAAAGAGTCAAATTGTTATTACTATGCAGTCCAAAACGACGCCGTGTGGATGACTTTTGTTTTACCAAAACGAGAGAAAAGAAAGAAAGTGAGAGACTGTTGTTTTTTCCCTCCTTCAATTCCACTCTCACCACTTTAATCCACGCGGCAGCTCAATTCCCGATCCTCGATTTTCTGCAATGGAGACCAATAGAGTGACGATTCCGCTCTTGATTTCGGATTTAGTCGCCGATTGGTCAATTTCCCGATAATTTTGGGAGATTTGTTGCGCAAAATGTGGTTTTTGGTCACTTTTCCGGTAGAGATCTTTTCAGATTCCATTTGTCTATTTATGCTGGTTTTTGAATTGATTAGAATTGTAGGAAAGCTCAACTGTAGTTACTGTTGAAGTTGTTTGAATTATGTTGATTTTTTGGTTGCTTTTTCAGGAGAGATACTGACTGATATGTGAAGGGAATGTTTTCCTCTTTCTGTATATATGTATGTTTCAACATTTCTCTTTACACTTGAAGATTTTGGGGGTACATAATTTATTGCTACTGTGGAGATTTGGGAGCTTCTTAGTGTTTTTTGTTCTATGAGGGAGTCATGTAATGAGCCATTTGTTAGTGCTATCAATCCTCAGTCATGGCTCCAAGTGGAAAGAGGCAAACTCACTAAATTCGTGCCGCAGTCTCCTTCTTCGATGTGAGCACCCTTTCTACTCATCATGCGTGTGTAGAGTGTAATGTATGTGTGTGTTTTGTGGCACTGATTGATTGTGTATTGAGCTGCCTCCTGCTTGATGTGATCATGTGATTGAATATTGAACATGATTTATCAGTTTTTGTAGAGAATAACATGTGTGTGTTTTGTGTGGCTAATTAACTGTGTATTTGGCACGCTACTTCATGTTTGATGTGATTGAGTATTGAACAAGATTTAACATTGTTTGTAGAGAATAAAATGTGTGTGTGTTTTTGTGGCTAATTAATTGGGGTGTTAAGCAGGCTGCTTCATGTTTGATGTGATTGAGTATTGAACAAGATTTAACGTTGTTTGTAGTGAATGACATGTGTGTGTGACTGTGTTTTGTGGGACTAATTAATTGTGTATTAGGCTGGCTGCTTCATGTTTGATGTGATTCAGTATTGACCGAGATTTAGCATTGTTTGTAGAGAATAACATGTGTGTGTGACTGTGTGTTTCGTGTGAATAATTCATTGTGTATTAGGCAGGTTGCTTTGTGCTTGATGTGATTGAATATTGAACGAGATTTAACATTGTTTGTAGAGAATCCCTTATCAAGGTTCCCGAACCTTCAATTCTTCCGTTCTATAAGCCTGTTGATTACGTTAAAGTGCTAGCTGAAATTCATGAAGAACTTGAGGCGTGTCACCCTACAGAAAGGTCGAGTCTTTACTTGCTGCAGTATCAGGTCTTTAAAGGCCTTGGGCAATCAAAGTTGATGCGGAGAAGCCTTCACTCTGCTTGGTCGAAGGCAAGTACAGTTCACGAAAAACTTGTCTTTGGAGCTTGGTTGAAGTATGAGAAGCAAGGTGATGATATAATATCCGACTTGCTGTCCTCTTGTGGTAAATGTGCTAAGGAGTTCGGATCTATAGATATTGCGTCTGAGTTCCCTGTTGTTAAAACTTCAAGTACGCTTGGAATGGTGAGCAGCATTAATCTCCCACGTGTTGTTTCTTTTCAAATCGACGATGAGAGAATAACATGTGAGAGGCATAAGATTGCTGGACTTTCTGCTCCATTTCAAGCGATGCTCAATGGATGCTTCACAGAATCGGTTTGTGATGACGTAGATCTTTCAGAAAACAACATTTCTGCTTCAGGGATGAGAGCAATCAGAGATTTCAGTAAAACGGGAAGTTTAAGTGAACTGGCTCCGAGTCTTTTGCTGGAAATTTTGGTATTTGGAAACAGATTTTGCTGCGAAGGCCTGAAGGATGCTTGTGATCGGAAACTTGCTTCTTTGGTTTTGTGCAGACAGGATGCAGTAGAACTCATTGAATTCGCTCTTGAGCAGAATTCTCCTGTACTAGCTGCCTCTTGTTTGCAAGTGTTTCTACACGAGCTTCCTGACTCACTGAATGACGATCAGGTAGTTGAACTGTTGTGCAGTTTGGATAGGCAACAACGGTCAATAATGGCTGGACCTGCCTCGTTCTCTCTATATTCTTTGTTGGCGGAAGTTTCCATGAATTATAATCCCTCCTCAGACAGAGCAGTTCTTTTCGGTAAGCAGTTGGTAGACGGTGCTGGAAATAGACGGCAGAAAATGATTGCACTTCATCAGTTGGGATGCACTAGACTCCTCAGAAAAGAATGTGCCGAAGCAGAGACGCTGTTTGAAGCTGCTTTGAGTGAAGGGCATGTTTATTCCATTCTCGGGTTAGCCAGGTTATGTCATATGAGAGGGCATAGCAAACAGTCGTACGAAAAGATCAGTTCCGTCATATCCTCTTATACACCTCTTGGATGGATGTATCAAGAGAGATCATTATACTGTGATGTTGATAAACGATGGGAAGAACTCGAGAAAGCTACTGAGCTAGATCCCTCCTTGACTTACCCCTTCATGTATCGAGCTGCATCCATGATGAGAAAGCTGGATGTTCAAGCCGCCCTTGCGGAGATAAACAGGGTTCTTGCCTTCAAACTAGCGTTGGAGTGCTTGGAGCTGCGCTTCTGTTTCTATCTCGCTCTCGAGGATTACCAATCAGCTTTGTGTGATGTGCAAGCGATTCTCACAGTGTCTCCAGATTATAGGATGTTTGGTGGGCGAGTTGGGGCTTCCCAACTCCGCATTCTTGTGCGGGAACATGTCGAGAGCTGGACAACTGCGGATTGCTGGCTACAGCTCTATGATACATGGTCCTTAGTCGATGATATCGGATCACTGTCTGTAATCTATCAGATGCTCGAGTCTGATGCACCGAAGGGCGTTCTATACTTTAGACAGTCTCTACTTCTCCTCAGGTAACTAATGGCTCATATCATTCATCTTTAAACTTTTTTTTATAATTCTGATGAATAATACTATATGTGATCAGATTAAACTGTCCTGAAGCAGCGATGAGGAGTTTGCAGCTAGCTCGTGAGCATGCATCAAGTGAACCCGAAAGATTAGTATACGAGGGGTGGATCTTATACGATACAGGTCATTGCGAAGAAGGGCTACAGAAAGCTGAGGAGTCCATTAAGCTCCAGAGATCTTTTGAAGCTTTTTTCTTAAAAGCTTATGCTTTAGCCGACTCCTGTCAAGATCCGTCTTGCTCGTCCACTGTTGTATTGCTTCTCGAAGAAGCTCTGAAGTGTCCGTCAGATAGACTTCGCAAGGGTCAGGTATGATGCCTTCTTCCCCCTTTGGAATTTCGAATATAGTTTGATTTGTTTAGCCGAAGGTTGCTTCACCTTGAGAAACAGTCCTTGCATCCGTATCGTCTACACGGATTTTGGCGTTCGACTCTTTATTATTGTTTCTCCTTTTCTGTTTCTTGAAGTGGTGTTTACTCTGGGTGATGGCTTAGATAGATAAAATATAGGACAAGCTGATTAATTTTTTGAGTTCGTTTGATCATCTTACCCTTCAAATACTATCGTATTAAGTGTTCGACTAATTTTCTATCCTGATCCAGGCGCTGAACAACCTCGGAAGTGTGTACGTTGACTGTGGGAAGCTCGATGCTGCAGCCGACTGCTACATCAATGCCCTCAAGATCCGGCATACTCGGGCTCACCAGGGCCTCGCCCGTGTCCATTACCTTAGGAACGACAAGAATGCCGCATATGCCGAGATGACCAAGCTGATCGAGAAGGCAATGAACAACGCGTCCGCGTATGAAAAACGGTCAGAGTACTGCGAGCGCGACCTCACGAAGGCGGACCTCGAGATGGTCACCCGCCTCGATCCTCTTCGGGTCTACCCGTACCGTTACAGAGCGGCAGGTTAGAAAAAAAAATGAACTTGTTTGATTTTTCTAAAATCTTCTCTCTCAAACTAAACACCCTTTTCGACTTGCAGTTCTGATGGACAGCCATAAGGATAAGGAAGCCATCGCTGAACTCTCGAGGGCAATAGCGTTCAAGGCGGATCTTCATCTTCTTCACCTCCGGGCTGCGTTCCACGAGCACGTTGGCGATGTTATGGGCGCGCTGCGTGATTGTCGAGCTGCACTCTCCGTCGACCCGAATCATCAAGAGATGCTTGAGCTTCATAGCCGTGTGAACAGCCAAGAACCTTGAGGTTTTTGGGTCAATTGGATTATCCCTCCTAACTTTGAATTTTGTATACTTAAAAATATATTGTTAATAGTATAATTTTATTACCAGGTGCTAAGTTGATGCACTTGTGGTCTTTCTATAAATTTAATCATTATAACATCAATTATATTTAGATAGGGAATGGATTGACTAGAAACTGAGGTAATCAACAGCTCCATTTTGAAAGATTGTCAACATCCGATAAATTTGACAAGTACTACTGTTTTGGTGTCAATTAAAACTAAGGGATGATTGAACCTAATTGACACAAGATAGCAAAGAGCATACATGGGAGGGATGAGATAGTCAACTGATGAAGAACAAACTCGGCCCTACAGACTTGCGTGGTACAAAATTTCAACAAGGCGCGTGCACTCCACCTATACACCTGCAACGTAGTAGTTCGTTAGAACTCCATCCTTACAGTTTCATTTTCTTAGTTCTTTCCCGTTCCCGAGAAAAGAGCACAACAAAGAGGTTGAAGTAAAGCTATATGCAAAATTTAACATCTAAGTGGAACAGCTATGTGATAGCAAAGTCAGTGCAACCTTTGATTATCACTATGAATAAATTTCAGACAGATCTCACAACTGAGGAAGAGATTTAAGGTTCATAGTAATGTGACCAAGCTTACCCATACAAATATATTGATTATACAATTTAATCGATTAATTTCCGGGGCTTGCACAAGCACTCGTGCAACCTTTGGGTTAACAATATGAATAATGTAATGAGATGAGCATGAGTTTTTCCAACAAAAAGTAATCCAATGAGATGATCATTATGGATACTTTACACACAATTTGCTATGATAGAAAACTGGATTGAATATTATAAGGGTTTCAAGGTCTTTCATTCTTTACCTATTCATATCAAGTGTAGATGGATATATTAAAGAAATCAAATCTTGGCCACTATACACAATCATTATGTAAATTATTGTGGCCAGCAAGAAAATAGGTATGTTTCGAGAAAAGTCCAAGTAAGATCTAGTTAAAAGAGCTTTAAAATGAATAATCTCACCTTTGTTACCCAGACCAGTAGAAAGGCAAACTTTCTTCACTGAATCATTTTCCATTGAACTGCACCGTGTAGGGTTAGAAGGATTTCTGATTCGGGTTATGGAAGTGTCAATTCTTGGCAGTTGATTACCCATTTGATGGTTAATATAAACATCCAATCTCGCACACGAGGTCATTCCAGCCTTTCCCTTGCTCTTAAACCTTCACCTAACAGAGATATGAGGAAACAGCAAACAAGAACCAGAAACTCTTTCTAGGTTTATTTTATTCTTGTCAAATTATTCGGGGTACCTGTCTTTTCTCTTCTCAAGGTATCTTTGTACAGATGCTTTTCTGGTTGACGGTCCTTCCACTGATTTGAAGACGAGAATTTACATTAGAATGAAATTTTCTGAAAAATACCATTAAGTTCTTTCACAGCTCATAGCTTTAGTTTCTCTAGATAGCTTGCAGACCATTTTAATATTGCATCAGAGCAAGCACAAATGCAGATTGTATGAACATTAAGGCATTATACACACTAGACCACATTTATTACACAAGTGGTGCAAAATATAGCCATTTTATGCAGAAGTTTCAGAGTGATGAGGCTAATTTATATCAACAATGCCATACGAAGCACAGTGGAGATGTGTTTAGATATGGACACATGGAGCAACAGTTGCAATGTTGCACCAAAATGAAAGCATTTGATGTTACAAAATCTAAATAAATATTCTTTCCCAAAAAGATATTTCACTTAATACTACATGATAAGATCATTTTGCTCAAAGGAAAACATAGTTGAACTCAGACCAAAAATGACAAGGGACCAATACAACTAGTAAAGACAAAACATTTACAGCTAAGCTTGCTCTAACTCTTTGGTTTTATCTTATCGACATTCGACATGATATCATGCTCACCCTATCTATCTAATTCGCATCAACCAAATATCCGGATAACTGAAAACTAGACATTCATCCCTCCAAAGAGCATTATCTGAAGCAGTTACAAGAAGCCCATATCTGTAACACTGGGAAGGAGATCGAAGATTCAATGCCCATCAGCATCATTTCGCCTAGGAGAGGTAACTTGCACTAATTATTGAGTAGTTGATCATCATTGGCCGTTTGGGTTGAGAGTATCTCTTTATGTATCTTGCCACAAATAAATAAAGCAAACTGATGTATTCCCAACGCAATTATACAATAAATAAAAATTGGAATACCAGAATGGCTATTATATAACTAGCAATCCAATACCAGAAGAACTTCAGACAAGTGTCAAAATGCCTACCAGGGGTTTCTTCTCGTAGCTTTTTTGTTTCTTCTCCAGGCAGTGAGGTGCTTTCATTTATTTTCTCTGCAAAACCAATTCAAAAATCCAATAAAGTTAATTGTTAGTGGAGAGTAATTTAAATATTTATATACTCCACTAAATAAAAAGAAAGAGAGCAACAAACTCTTCTAGGAATTCCTGGAACCAATCACAATCAATATAGACGGCTTAAAAGGGTAAGAATAGTCAGCATCAGAACTAGCATTCTTCAGGTTCTCTTACACAGGTGTTAAATATGACTTTCCACATGAACATACACACACCATACAAGCATGTGACCACACAAAAAATGAAGGAAGCCTTGTGAAAATGAATTAAACTGTTAACCGATAGTCCCAAGACAAAGGCATCCATACCTGCTGGGAGAGTTGGCAAGATAAGAACAGCTGAATCCTGATGAGAAGAGCTAACGGTTTTCGGGATGCACGGTAAAGGTTGCAGTCCTACAGAACCATCAACTAGCTGTTCATCCGGAACCTGTAGAGGACTTGCAGCAATATGCATTAATGCCCGTACCTGAGAAATACAACAGTTTGTTATGGTCCCAACATAGTATCCAGTATCCACGGACATCAAGTCAAGCGACAAATGAGGGACAATAACCTCTAAGTAGGGCAACAAAAGCCTCAATACCTTATCTGCGGGGACATCATCATACACATTCACTTTGCCACAATAGAATATTGTCATTTGGCCGATAGGCATATTTCTCGAACCTGGGGTTCTGGAAGAAATAAAATGCTCTCTTCATCAAAAAGGCAGAGTAATGTACTGAATTTAAAGAACAACATAAAAACAAAGAGTACATAACTCATAACTCAGCTAATTTACTGATTTATTGAACATGTCGTTCAGCTCTAGTACTTATCTAGGAAGTAAAATACTTAATTCCAAAAACAACAATTTCACGGTGTAGAATTGAGCAAAATTAGTACAGTAATAACCTAAGCTGAGCAGATTCATCCTTTGCGACGGCAAAACGGCTAGACAAACCACCCGAAGAATCAGGTTTGTCGAGATCTTTCACAGAATGCGGCGTCGTTTCCTCAGCGGATAAAGAATTCTCCGCCTCTGCAGTTGTTCCTCTAGGAACCTACATTTATTAATTAATGAATTAAAAAGGTTTTACTGCAATCACTCAATTCAAATTCAAGGCAGAACATGCGCATACTCTATTATTCATCCATCCATCCCCAAATTCCATCAAACAATTAAATAATGAACCAACGCATAAGAAGAACTACTCACACTCTCCATAGCAACATTGCTGCTGATATCGGTATTGTTAGGGCGCGAAATGCGGAGGCGCTTGCGCGCACCAGCAGCGTCCGAATCCGGCGTCGATTCGAGGAGCGTCTTGAGCATTATCACTTGCTGAATCGCCTGAGACTTGTTCCACGAAGGCCTCCTCATTCCTGCGCCAAACCAAAATTAACGCCAAAAAACAATAACAGCGCCTGATTGTTCGGTACAGCTCGGTACCTTTCTCCTTGAGGTAACGGCGGCAGTCTTCGCGAGTGACCTGAGCAATGTCATCCTCCGTGAGCAGGTGGAGCGGCTTGTCGAGCGGCGACTTAGCGGCGGTCTCCTCCGGCGGCGCGGGGCTAGATTCCGGCATCTATTCCGATGAAGTGGACGATTAGTTCTCCGGCGAAAGCGAGGCGGCAGATCGAGGGCTAAAGAGGGGAATTCGAGCGGAATTGGAGGCTATTTTGGTAAATTCGACGGTGTGGAGCGAGTGTGGGTGGTGGACTGGTGGTTGCGGGAAATATGGCCGCGGCGTCGCAGCTTTGTCATAGTGCGCTATTTCTTTTTTTACTTTTTTCATTTTTTCCTTTTTCTTTATGGGTTTGGTGGTGGGGCCCCGGTGCCATGTAGGTGCATCCCTAGAGTGCCACGTAAGGGTAATCTATTTTATTATAAAATTATTAATAATGTTTATTTATTTTCGACATAACTCGAACGGAATACTCCTTGTTAACCGGATCTCTATACAATAGTACTCTCTCCGTTCCATAAAAGTTAGCCGTATTTCTTTTTAGTCCGTCCCAATAAAGTTGAGTCATTTCCTTTTTTAACTAAAGACAAAACATCTAATTACTCTTATTTTATTCCATCATTTACTTTACTCTCTCTTATCTTTCCTACTTTTTTCATCTCTCTTATTTATTTAATATAAATTCTTAATCTTCGTGCCCAAAAATTTTGTCTCAACTTTTATGGGACGGAGGGAGTATAAAAGAGGAAGTTTTAGGGTATTTAGGGAAATGTTCTTTTAAAATAGATATTATTATTTAAATAAAATTTTTTTTTTATTAAACTGTAGTAAATATTAATTGCATGTTGGTGTGCAGCTTAGATCACCTAATACTTTTCCTGATCCATCCTCTACTCCACCTTTTACTAACATAAGTGAGGGGTCTACCATCATATTTTTTGTTTGTGAGGAGTGGAATAGGAAATGAGTAGAGGTGATCCGAACTGGTTTGTGTGGCCTTTCAATCAGAGAGTTGAGTGAGTGGGAGGTTTTATAAGGGTTATGTGCATAATATTTTTGTAACCGCCACATTTATATGTGTTGTTATCAGGATAAGATAAACATTGCCTCGCTTCTTGTAGGGTTTCGCCGCCGTTCATCTCTTCGTGAGTTTTCTCTTTCGATTCACATTTATCTTTTCTGAGGAGACTGTGACATTTTTGTTGATTATGTTTTAGTTGGTTGCTTAACGGTGAAGAAAAGTACGTGGATTTTGTTAATTTGTTTTTGTTGTTGGAGATTGACTTTTTGCAACCATGCGAAATTTACCCTGGTGTTAATTTGTTTTTCATGGATATTGTTAGTTGATAAGTAGGTGCATCAGAATTTGCATAATGCGACTTTTCGAGATTAGTAGTTGATAAGGCTCGTTTCATGCATTGGTTTATGGTTAAAATTCTGTGCATTTGGGACGCTAATGTGCGTTTATGAGTTCAGGTGCGTAGTAAATCTGCCGGACCTAGGAGTTGCTGTTACCGGACCTGGCAGATGTGAAAGAGATGGAATTGAAGTAAAAATCAGAAGTCGTCGTTCGGACTTGGGAGAATCAAAAGTTAGCGACAGGAGCAAAATGGAGCGAGAGCAGATTATTTTAAATAGTCTTACTCAAGGGCAAGAGCGTCAATTCACCAGAGGGATACCCTAGGGATCAGAGCCTCACATATATAAAGAGCTCAACCTTGAAGAACAAGACAACCACTTCTACTTCGCACTTTAGCTTAAGCTCCCATTCCATTCCGGAGTTCCACATTTCAAATTTCTCATTTCCTTTACTGCGCACTTGGAGATGGAGGATTCTGGCCACCGTGGTTCTCATCATAGTTATTTTGCTGCTGTGTAACACCGTCTTGTGAAGGCGAAGAAACAATCTTTATTTACTTTCGTTTAGTACTTGTTGGTTTTTAAGTTTCATAACTTTAGTTCTTGCTTTGATCTGCTGGATTTGAACCTATTTCTCTTTATTATGGAAGTTTATGTTGGCTTTTATTGGATCTCGCTGAGTTGATCTTTATTTCTCGTTTTTTACTTTCGTTCTTTGTTTATTGTTGGATGTTTGGTGATGAGATCTGTTGGTTTGTTGTTAGAGGTTATGTATTTGCGTATGTAGATGTCTGGAATTGTTGAATCGTGGTGTATTTGAGTTGGAGTTTTGCGTATTTGGTGTTTGTTGTTTACGTTGTGCATGATTATGGCTGTTCACTTTCTGTTTCTGCATCCTTTAGGTCCAGTAGCGTAGATCTGTTAGTTTAGGCTTTAATTTCTCGTTTTAAGTTTAGATCCGAAGCTTGCTCTGTTTTCATGGTGTTTAATACTCTATTTTATCTGCTATTCTCGTTTGATTCCCGAAGAAGATGAAGTTGTTGCTAGTTAGAGCCAGATTTGCTTTATGTCAGTACTTTTTCAGCATGTACTTTACTTTTCTCGCATTGTCCGGTACGATCTGCTTTGTCTTTTTACTTTTCTGCATGCTTTTCCAGACCCTGGTAGTTTAAGGAAATTTGTCTTTACTTTTCGCTTTATGCCTGTCTGTCCAAATTAGGAAAGTCAGTCTAGTTAAGTTAACTCCAGTTGTCTTAGAACTTTAAAATATCTCAGTTTCTCTAAGTCATGCATGTTCTGTACGCTCTCATTTCTTAGACCCAGTAGGTAGAGTAAAGTTTTTCTTATCTCTCAGACCCACTAGTTTTAAGTTCTCGACCCACAAAAATTGCGTGGCAGCAGCCAACCCCTTTTTCTCAAAACATCCTCAAATGCAGTTTCGTAACACCTTCGTTCTCGTGGGATTGATCATTTACTTCCCTGTGCTAAGTTGTAGTATAGTGGGTTGAGGTTTTTGAAGGAATAGAGTGCACCCAACGACCCCTTTCTGATAGTTTCATGATCTTCTAGCCTTTGAAGTCTAGTCGAATCCTGTGAACCTGTTAGATCGAGTGATATCACACACAGCGCAAAACTGCACGTCTACTCTGCTCTCTTCAGTAGTGAAGTGCATTGCCGCATGACCTAAATGAAATTTTAAGATTTAAGCATAAAAAGGTGTTTTCCACCGTCTGATTTGCTTTCCTATAGATTCCAAGTTTTAGTATTACATGAGTGCGTGCAATTCGTGTGTTTAGAGTGGCATTTGATCTTTTGTATACTTTAAAATTTCAAGCTATGTATTTCATTCTCACAGTTAAGGAGCTTGGCTAGAAGAGGTTGAATGATTGACCAATGCAGGAATGTAGATGAGGCATTTTCAAATAAGGTTTCAGATAAGCTGAAACTTTCTGGAAGAGTGCATTGGAGTTGTTGATAGGTTTACATAGCTGATAGTTTCAACTGAATATATAATCAAATTGGGATGTTGAATCTGGCGTATGTGACCTCAATGGGTTCTGAAGTTGACAGCCTGGAGAGGTTACACATTGGCACTAATTATAAATTTGTAACAGTCACATTATTCAGATTTGTTTTGAGGATAACTAGAATAGCTTCTTCATATATTTTGTCTATAAATATGTAAGTTTATTACTCACTTCCACATTACCTTTTCCTTGGACTAACTGCTAAGTGGAGTGAGTGTGAGGTTTTACTAAGAGTTACGTGCATAATATTTTAGCCTATAAATATGTCATTACCTACTTACCTTATAGAACTTAAGCATACAATTTTTACTCTTACCATAGGAGGAAATCTTGACGCCATGGAACTAGAAAGGAGGCAATGGAGCGAAGGCAGCAATGCCAGTACGGAGAAGGCCCCAGTAGTGTGTCAAGGAGAATGAGATATTTATGTTTTCAAATTGGAAGGAGAATAGAGATATGATGAGACTTGAATAGGAGCCGCCGCATAATATGAAGTATGAACCATATATTCAATTTTTATTGTATTGTTTAGAATGGGGTTTAAATTGAGTGATTATAGGGCCATCTGAATGGACCTTTTGTATAATTATTTATGCTTCTAAAATTAATATTGTAATTAGTCACCGAGTGTGTTTTGCTCTCTCCATCCCCCTTCTCTTTTAATTTATTTACTGTATAAGTTTAATTTTATTTTAGCATTTTCTTTTTTATTTTTTAATATTTATTTATTTTTAAATTACATATAATTGTATTTTTTCTCATTTTAGTTACCACGAAAAAAATAAAATATTTCGTGCAACGCACGTGGGTGATACTAGTAAATATAAAATTGCGCTTCGTTGTCAAATAAAAGTGTGTTCATTGGAGACGACGGTTGTGTCCTTTTGTGCTTTCTGTCACTAGCACTGTAACAAGGGTATGAATTTTTACATTTTATTTGTTCTTCGCTAAAATAAAAGTACTCGTATATATATATTTTGGAATAATTGTGATTTAAATTTGATAGACATCTGAAGATTGTGATGAAATAAACTGCAACGAAACATCTATAATACATAATATTCCCGTTTATAAAAAATAGTTGTGGTTATGATCGATACTTCTTTTTATTGCAAAATCGATAAAGTAAGATATGAATAAAGAAAAAAGTGATCCGAAATATTATTAATAATGTACTAATTTTGATGAACGAATCAATTTTAAAAATATGACTATTCTTTATTAATAGGATTTAGTAAAATTCTAGATATTTTTTTGGTCCCCAATTAAATCGTGACATATTTTTTATTAATATTATTGTGAAATAAGTATGGGCTTGCTTTCGTTTGAAGTCCATTGGGCTTTTCGCAGAGCAGTCTTTCATGTTTTCATAAAAAATAAAGTGCATACTTAATATTTGGGTTGTTACACTCTTGAGAGAGTTGAATATCAAGAATATTTCGACAAATTTGACAATAGAAAAAACAACATAGAACTATTTATAATAATTTAATTAATAGGTCGAAGTTTGAAGTCAACATAATTACGAAAATAAATATGAATACATTACTAGTAGTCAATTGAAAAACTATTTATAATGGTTCCTTTTCCTATGGGCAACCATGGAGAGGAGTCTCGACACGCCCTGCGTCCACATCTCGTACTCTCGGGCATTCCTGCACTCGAACTCCACCACTCCTCGCCCTTCTGTCTTCAGCCCGAAGTACCGCCTCTGCTCCCCGTCCTCGAACAGGTGCCTCCCCGGCCACGCCGCCATGTCTTTCAGAACATCCACCACCACATCTGCACCAAATCATCTTCAATCACTTAACCAACTCTAATCCAATCCAAATCACATAAAATTATATGTAGGCTAATGTGTCTTTACTCTTTTTCTTCTTGGTGAAGGTATTTCCCACGTGCCTGCTCTTCATCTTCAGCATCACCTGCACCAATACACTCACATCATCACACGTGCAAAATAACCAATCTTTGTGTGTTCAGTCGACAATCTGAACAAAACCCAAACTTACATTCCCACTCCTATGAATGTATACAGATACAACTTTCCAGTGAAGATCGCCTGCAACCATATCATCGAGCCATCAATTTAGTGCAAATTATCGAGAAAAAACATGAAGTTTGGTCAAATTTCAATATTATTAGAAAATTCTTGAAATTTGGATTTAATTCCGGTCACATAATATATTATCAATGAATAGAAGATATCGCTTAACTCGCAAATCCAAATTTATGATTTTGTCCAATTGATTTTTAAAGTTCCGACGAAACTATAATTTGACCAAATTTTGTAATTTTTCGGGATAACGAACCTTTGCGAGTTCGTTTGAGAAGCTCGGTGCCGCGAGCAAGCATCTCTTGATTGCAAGAAGCAAGGAAATTCTCCTCCGGCAAGAGCTCCTCGCAGTAGCTGCCGGAGTTGTTGCTGCTGGAGCTGTTATTCCCGTTGCCGGAACTCACCCCTCTCTCCACCGGCGCCACCGGCACCGCCGCCGCCACGTTCCACACTTCTTTCAGAGCCCTCGCCTTCAAAGTCGCCACTCCTCGTAGAGCTAATAAAACACGATTTATCATATAAATTAGTTACATAATATTCATTCAAAATTAAATTGATCAAATTAATTTAGGAACTCACCGGTGGCGGCGGCGGCGGTGAGGGTCGAAATGTCGCCATGGGACCGGACGTTGACGGCCGAGCTCACGGCGGAGATGAGGTGGTCGCGGTCGGCGCCCATCGCCTCCGCGGCCTCCACGCACTGGGCCGCGACTAAGGTCGCGGCCGAGGCGACGGCCATGTCCGTCTTCGCCATGTCCCCGTCCTTGCCGTTTGAGGACGAGGCAGCGGTAGCGGCCGCTATGGCCGCGATGGCGGCGGCCACGCCGGCGACGGAGACGGCGGCGTGGAGCTGCGCGTTGTGTGTCCGCGTCTCCTCTTTCTTCTTCTCCCTCCGCTCCTTCAGCCACCTCCCCACCGTCTTTCCACCCGGCGTGTTCGTGCCGCCGACGGCTGCGGCCGCCGCGAAGCCGGCCCGCGGCGTGCCGGTGAAGAGCGGTTGCAGCGTGTTGTTTGCTCGTAAATACTGCATTTTTCATTTAGTGCGTGACTAATACCAAAGTTCATGATTTGATCGATAATTAATCCTAATAATTTAAATGATAGGAGTATTATCAATCACTATCAAGATTAAAAGACTCTTTACATGACATGCATAAAAAGATTAAAGTATAATTTGTTATAGATAAAATGTCCATTTGAATTTGTACTACTTTTCAAATGATTTTTGAATATATTTTGATGAAATTATTTTGTTACATATTGTAAGTACTGTCAATAATTACCCCTTGATGAATTGCAGAGATATACAACGCATTCCGAGGTTGGGAAAAGTGAAAATATTGGATGAAAATAGGAAAAGGTTAAAAAAATTGATTTAAATGAGGAGACTTGTATCTTATGTATATATGGAAGTATGGTGTGATGTGAAGTAAATGTTGAGCCAAAAAAAATCAGTTTGCATAAAAATGGCAGAGCAATCCTGGCAAATCAGTGGCAGTAGTTTCAAATCATATTTAGAAAGTCTAGTATACTTCATTTATTTTTCTAGGAAATCTGCACCAATAATAAATCAGTATGGCACTCAACCAGTTGTTTTTTTCTATATAATTTGTTTGCAATTTTGTGTTTAAATTTCTACTACCATAGGATTCTTTAAATTGGGATATTTTCCCACTATATATAAATATATTGTAATATCTTGATTTTGAAAAAAAGGGCATGAAATTCAAAGTTTATTGAGGGTTGTTCCTCTCTTTCCTTCCTTTAAAGGCAAAAATTTGAGATTCCTTGATTAAAATACTATACCATAAATGAACTTTAAGATTTTGTTTAATTAATTTCATTTCGTATTAGCTTTGATTAAAGTAGTAGTACTATTTCAAAGTAATCCATTTGCTTGTGTGTATGGAAAAGTCAAAAGGCAAGTTTGAGACGGCTAAAGCATTCTTACAAAGAAACAAAAGTAAATATCGAAAGTGACAAAAGCAATCTATGTTTCTTCACTTTTCGCAGTAATACGTTGTGAAAGCTGATAAATTATGGCGGCCTTGTGTTCTAATAGTAATAAACTTTTTACTCTAACACCAAATCATTGACTAATCATCAACATGTATATCACAAAATGTATGAAATGAGTCAATTACAAAATGTGTAAAGAATTAGTGATCAATTATGAATTTGTAGTATAGGAAATTAAATTAGGTGCGGACGCAGCAGAAAAAAAAGAGAACTAAGAATTTCGCATGATAATTTGAAGACTTAATTGAGAAAATAGGCTGGATAGAGTGTTGTCCGGTACCTTAACGACGTCCTCGTATTCGTTGGAGGGCGAAATCGGAGGCGACTCGGTTTCCTCGGTGAGGCAATTGAGAGGGCCGCTACTATGCGAGAGCCTTCCTGATGTTAGTGGTGAAATCTCCTACATTTTCATTTCAAAATTAAATTAATTTTATGTGTCACATGATCAAAATTAATAATTCTATACACTTACTGATTGTGACATGATGCGCTCGAGAATGAGCTGAGAAGTGGCGGTGGAAGCGAAGGAAAAGGTGTTGCCGGAAAGCTTAGAATTGTCCTCTTCTTCGGCGGCGTGGTTTTCCGGTATGGCGGCGGAGGTGGTTTTGACGAGCATTGCGGTGGGATTGGAGGGAGTGATGGCTTTGGAGAGTTGGAGCGCGGAGGCGCTCCATGAGCGGGAGAGAAACTCGATGGGCCCTCTCGGGCTTTCCGGCAGTGGGAGCTCGCCGTTCGGGCCCTTCTCGGCCCACAACATGTCCATTTTACCGCTAGTGTTGTACATGGTGTGAGAGTTTGGGGGAATGGTTGCATGAATGTTGAGTTGGCGTGAGTTTATATAGACTTACTCACTGGGTTATTTATTTTGATTTTGTAATTGATTAAGATTTTGGTACCCGTGTGGATATGACAAACCAGAATGATACTACTAAATTGTGCAATTTCATGTGTCGTACTTCATTCTATCTCGTTGCTTATTTTTCATATCTCGTTTCCTCTCTTACATTTCCTTATTTTCTTAATACCAATCATAATTCAACAAATGAAATTTTTTAATTTACTGTAATATGATGTGATACAATGATGTCTTTTTGGTTGATATGCAATAACGCAACATTAGTCTTGAACTATGCCATCTCCGAAATCTCGATTGATTGCAAAATTTAAGCGAATCAATAGTTTTATTATAATCTCAGAATAAATTAATTAATTATTTACATGAATACAAATATTTAGAAAAACTCATAAACAAATTATCCTCTTTCTTACTGCTACTATTACTTGTTTTAATTTAATTTAATTTAATTTAATATAGAGTAGGGGGAATTTGAGAGTGCCTAGGATGGTGACTAGTCGGGCCCACAGCACGGTCCCACTCAGTCAACAAAATTCAGGTCAATGGGGACTTTGTCTGCAGTGGGGTATCTTGCGGTTCGTCCGTTTCCACCTTCATATTGGGTTGTACGTTGAAGAGGTACAACGGCGTGCACTGTAGACATTGAAAAGAACGGAAGGTGGGAAATTAAAGAGATAAGTGCGTTGCTCTTTTTTTCTTTTTCTTTTTCTTTTTCTTTATTTTCGAAAGTGGGTAATTTTCTTTTCTTGGTTTTGGTTATTCAAGGCAAAAGGTGTGTGACAACAATTATTTGTGAAAACATGATTCATTTACTCTACTACTACTAACTTTTTCTTTTTTCCTCATTGGGATTGCTGCTTGTTTAGTTTTATCATCACTTGGCATCTTCTTTTTCTGATTGAGGCACTATTTTCTACACATGCTCGTCGTCATCAACAATTTGTTTTCCATTGTTATTATTTGTATAGTACTACTACATCTGAGGACTGAGATCATTGTATTTTTGTTACTCCACTATTAATTAATTCATATTTATTGAATATATTACTCCCTTTCTTCTGCTGCACAGTAATATCTCATTTTAAATGATAAATTTTTTAAAATCAAAATATCATTCTTTTTATTTTTTCTTTCTCTTAGAATATTCTCTCCATTTAATTTATCAAACAACAATGCATAAAATTTAGTGTTAAAAAAAAAATATTCCACTTAGAATGAGACAGAGGGACTATATGTTTACTGATGCAAAGTTGGCTCCGACATCAAGATTTCCAGAGGCTTGGAAAATTATTAATTCATCAACACAACAATAGAATCTTAGTTTTGTATCTAAGTAGTGTGTTCATATGGAGGCAATGGGTGAAAGGGTAAAACAAATAATGGAGTAGCATTTATATTTTGCACCCACATAGAAAATTAATGGAGAATTTGTTGACTTATACAATTAGTCTCACTAAAGAAATGTACAAAATATTTAAGTACAGTACATAATTTCAAATCACAATTTCCTAGGTTGAGTTTAATCCCTCTATTTCTCCATGATTTCATATAGTACTAATCTCACCTCTTTTGATGCCATGGACAGGATTACACTATTTCGACCTCCTTGCCTATATTGTTTTTGAAAATCTTGTCTTCATTTAATAGTGTGCAATGGAAATTTGAGGCAAAAATCAAATCTAAATTCATAACATAGATTGCATGTTGGACATTTCAATGGGACAACTAGATAACATATTGTTACTACAAAATTTATTTTCTATGATTGATCAAATCTTGCAGTTGAACTCACCATTATTGGTATCCACTTGTTTTTCGATCTGATGATTGAACAATTTCCAGTACAATAATTCTACGGAAGAAATTCTTGAAAATTTTAGGTTGTGTGAAGTGGGGCATAGGCCAATGAGCTTATTTTCCTTATTTGGGTTGATTAATTCATAGTCTGACTATAATTAATTAGATCATTATCCTAATCTATTCCATAAATATCTTTGTACTATTATAAGTTATCAAACGCAAAATACAAACTTATTAACAAAATTTGAGGCGATGATTTGATTTGAACCCAAGTATTGGAATGAAGAAAGAATGATAATAGTATATAAGATGTGAGAGGGAAATGTTTGTAAGTTGAAAGATGAGTATTGTGTTGGCAACATCAAGAGCCGACCAACATTGTTATTTGTCTGGATGCTCCAAACTCCAAACTGCCAAATTGTGTAAGCAAAAAGGCGTGCCTTCTCAACAATAGCTATATTAGATGAAATGATCAATTGCTTTTGAAAACACATACCAAAATATTTGAAGCTTTTCAGCAATTCATAGAGATTGGGACCATGGCAGCAACTGCTTCCTACTATACACAGACTGCTTTATTCCCTTTGCCTCATACCCACATATCATTGCCTCAAATCAATTTCATAATCAACATATTAAAACATACCAACTTAATTACATAATACTAATATATATGTGGAAATCTACCTAAATTGAGTTGTCCGGTGGTCGGATTCAACTATCCGATAGATAAGGCCGTGAGTTTTGTCATTGTGCCGTGAGATTCGAGGAACTTGAACGTTTGAGTGAGATCTAGGTGTTAGTTAGATCTTGCCAATTATTCTCCTTGAATCATTGTCGGAATTGTGTAGTTTGGTGGCTTGGTGACTTAGTTTAGGTCTCAGGTTTGTTTATATAGAAAAAGATGTGTCTCTTCACTTGAACATTGGCGAACTTTGGTAAAAGATAGTAGTATTTCAAATATGTGGTTGTACTAGAACCGAGCCTTTATAATACTTATTTTATCTTCTATGGAGTATTTGTTATCTAATTGTGCTCCGTGACTATTGTATATTCATTCGTTCAAATCTATTTCCTATAACAATATGATCTCCTCACATGAGGCAGGGGAGATAAATGTATATGTATTTTAATTTAAAAAATATGAAAAAATAAAATCAAAATTGAAATAAAAATTGTTGAAGTAATACTACAAAAAATACACATTTTTTCAGGGCGGACATTTTTGGCATATATTATCGGCAGATTACTCAGATTACTAACGAAATGTCCGCTAAAAAAATTACCAGCATATTACCGGCAGATTTTTTGGTGAAAGTTGACCGTTCAATTATGCAGATAGAGTTGTGATATGACACAGAAACTGAGGAGAAGAATAATGACGAGAGATACTCATTGTTGATGGCATGTAGATCATATGAGAAACCTAAATCTAAATGAGATTTGTGGAGTTAAAGATAAAAATATTTGCTAAATAAGCAATTGAAATTGAACCTGTTTCATACTCGATCAAGTATCAGTTGTCACAACTTTCTCACATTGTAATAATCTGTTTAACTTTTTACTGGGCAAAAGTGAACAGAAACAGAGTTAAATATGCAGAGCAATGCAATGTCCCTCGAGTTTCACAAATAAACCGCATGCAAAATTATTCAGAGCTTTTAAGCAGATTGTTGTCTTTCTTTTTTACTGAATTATGTCTGCTGTCATAATTTACCAGAGCTTCAAATTTCTTGGCAAGATTCCTTTTACTTAATTCATTTCAGAGATCTCTTGCATTTGGTGTTCTTTTGAGCATCAGTGCTTGACTCCGTGCGCACGCATGCTCAATATCGGAGCACTGCGACACTAACACGTCTATTCGTGCTTGAGCACTGAGTTGTAAAACATGGATGGTGTTCGATTTTCAAGATAAATAATAGTACCAAGATATAATTTAGGATTGTGATTATTTTAGTCATAGGGAATTAGCTATGACTAATTATCCCATGATTATTCATCTACGATTGAGCTGCGAGATTAAATCCCATAAATCAAACACACTACAAATTTAATCTCTAATACAATTTTGCAAACCGAACACACTCATGGTAAACTAATAAAAATATCATATACTCCATCCGTCCCATAATAGGAGTCACTCTTATTGTGGGCACGAATTTTAAGAAATGATATTAGTTTTATAATAAAATGTGAGTGAAGCGTGTTAGTGGAATGTAGGGTCTACTTACCATTTATTATGATAAATATGAAGTGTGACTATAACTGTGGGACGGACCAAAATGACAAAGTGTGACTCTTATTGTAAGACGGAAGGAGTACTAAAATATCAAAATTATGGTCCATGCTAAAAGAGTGAGCATATGATATGATGGAAAAAGAAACAAAGTGAGGCAAGAACAAATTGTAACATCATCATATATCATAGTAGTATTAGTATTAGCCGTTTATGACAATGCCAAATCCAAAAGCAAAAAACCTACATTTTTATGCCATTACCACGTGCTAAATTCCTTCCTACCTGCGGTTAGCTGCTGTTAGTCTGAGAGATGTGATCACGCCGAGTTCTCCTTGAAGCTCTTCGTCAGCCATATCGCAGTCTCGCGAGGTGACACCTTCTCCGGCCCGAACGGCTTCAGCAGCACCTGCAGCTCGTCGAACCGCTCCTGCTGCAGCAGCGTCGCGCTGAACTCCAGCAGCCCCTCCAGAGCCTCCGCGCGCTGCTGGTACGACGTCGTGTCGAACCTCCGCTGCCGGGAATCCGACGATGAGCGGCTCGAACCCCCTCCACCGCCGCCGACGAGGACTGGGTTGTGCTCTGAGCACTCGCTCCCGTTGTACTGCACGCCTTGAGCGGAGATCGGCCTGTCGAGAATCTGGACCGTGCACTTATCTTTCGTGATGGAACGGTCGGCGCTGTACGGTGGGGTGTACGAGCACTGAGCTGAGGAGAATGAGCTCCGGCGGCTTCGTGGAGGCTCGTCTGCGGACGCCAACGGAAAGTCGACCATCTTGTCGATATGCGGCGCGTTGACGGAGACGTCGGAAGAATCGACACTACCGAGTGGACCGACAACGCTAGGTTTAGCTCGTGTGGACAGCGGAAGAGACGCTCTGCGTGCTGCTTGGGATGGTTTTCTCACCGGAGTGTGCGACACGGGAAGCTGGCATATATGCAAAACAATGAATCAATAGCTGAACTATCGAGAATTAGATCGAATTAAACTTCGAACGCACCAATTCGCGAGTCGAGCCAGGGTTTGATATTCTTGACGGGGTCGTGGACTGCCTTCTATTATTCGAAGAAGCCTTTGCTGAAGCCGTTCTCGAAGCTTTGACAGCGCTGGACTTGGTGGCATTCGTCAACTTCTGCACTCCAATATCATCGCCCACGCTACCAACCGATAAGTCGGACAGTTTATCATTCAAATGGCTGAACGTTTTTTGTGCTCTTCCAGAAGAGAACGGACTGTCGAGTTCGTTTCCAGATATGCTAGGATTCAATGCCCTGTTGTTGCCGGCTGACAGCCTTTTTTCTTGTTTGACAGTATCAGCTTCAACGAATCCCGTTTTCTTGGCAAATTTGGAATCAGAGTGCCAAGCTGGGAAAGTATGCCTCCTGGGGTTGTTCGACATGAGATGCATATCGAGGATATAGGGCCGGAGATGTGGATGTCGGAGCAACTCTGCAGCCTGCACAAGGAAATCGGACCATGTCATCGATGAGATATTCATGGACCATCGAGGAAGGAAAAGCATAGAAACGGAACATACGCTTGGTCTGAGCTCTGGATTTTTCCGAAGCATACTCTTGATTAGCCCACGGCTAGCAGAAAGGGAGACGGTCAAAGATGCGAGTTTAGCAAAAAGATAAACTGTGGTTGCAGAACACCCGGTGCATAAATTATAATTAGTTAACGGACTTACAATGGAGCGGTATACATGGTTGGAAGTGGAGAGACGATCGATTTATTTATCTTGTGGATGAGACCTTGTATATCCTGTTCATGAACTACATCAGAAGAAAATGAAGCAACGGCAATATTAAGAAAGCAAGACGACGAGTTGTTTTGTGAACGAATGTATTACAACGACATCAATCACAACCTAGATGAGTCACTTCGATGATAACATGTTTAAAGAAAACAGAATTAAGACTTACAAAGGCTTTAAATGCAGGCCTGTAAGCAGCCATTTCATAAAGACAGCACCCTGATTAAGACGTTAAAATTCATAAATGAACTAAAACGAACCAAAACAATGTAGCACATTCAAGAATTACGAGATCGCAAGAATGTTACCCAAGGACCAGATATCTGACTTGGAACCATAAGGTATATCCGCAAGAAGCTCGGGGCACATGTAACTAGGCGTACCCACTACCTGCAATTTGATAGCGTATTTAAACATATGAACTAAGGAGATCATGAAGAAATCTGAATCTCGTTCATCGTTATACTCACAGAAGAAGCTAGATCGTCAGAAACCAATACTTTCGCAAGGCCAAAATCCCCTGAAACATTACAACAGAAGAAGGTCAAAAAAATGGATGCCGTTTCGTACTAAAAAATTTCATGAAGGCGTCAAAAATAGCAGCTGGAGTTAGGTACCTAAACGTATGTCTTGATCTTTCGTCAGAAATATATTCGAGCACTGGGGAGAAATTGAAGAGTCTTTAAAATGTGATGTTTTGTTTATCGGACGTATAAATATGTCAAATGATGGGTAATTAATACCTTGACGTCACGATGAAGGATGTGGTTGGAGTGCAAGTAATCCAGTGCCATCAAAAGTTGAACCAACCATTTGCAAAGCTTCTGCTCGTAATTCAACAAACGAATGTAATTATTAACAACTAAGTTTCGTGAAAAAACTAAAATAACAGAAAAAAATGAGTTTTTGTACAACCTCCTCAGGGAAATGAATTCCATTTCTTTTTTTAATGGCTTCGGCCCTGATACATAATAGACGGCAACGTAATCAGAGTTGAGCAAAATAAGGTACACTAATCCAATTCTAGAAACTAGCAACTTACACGTCTCCTCCCTCACAGTAACCAATCACGATGCACACATAACACCCCTGAAAATAACAAAACTTTTACTTGCTATAGGATAATATAATGATACAAAACAAATATTAAGCAAGAAAAAGGGTGAAATTGTAGCAAGCTGTGATTATTTTTAGTACTTTTTGACCTAGCCTAATTCCATGTCCCCTACCACAAGCAACAATGTAACAGTAAAACAAGTTCCATGGTTATACATTTCTTATGTAAATGAATAATCACGAAAATATTTCATCTCCTTTCATTTGTAAGTTTGATACGACTCACATACCCTTTCCACCCAGGAATCTTTGTACTCCACAATAAATGGATTCTTCACTCTGGAAATGAGCTCCATCTGCACAATGGAAAAATAAGATCTAAACCATAAGTATATAAAATCGGGCAGGTGCCAAGCAAAACACATATTGCATGGATACTTTTTTACTATTTCAAACAATTTAAACAAAGTATCACCTCCTGGTGGGCAGATCTGCGGGTCCGATCAGTCTGCCGAGCAAGACGGATTTTTTTCATAACATACCTTCAAAAGAAACAGAAACAGAAATCAGCTAAAAGAGAAGCATAAACTCCAACAAAAACGACAGATTATAGTTACAATGTTCCCTTACTTCTTCTTCTCTTGTCTATGCTTAACAAGCAGCGCGGAACCAAACGACCCTTTACCAATCTGCTCCAGTATATCATAGTTCTCCATTTTGAACAGTTTCAGCGACGACTTATATCTCCCAAAATAACATCACAAGACGCAACACCTTTCAGTATCACAAAGAAAATTATCAGTAATCAGGCTACCAATAAGCTGCCAAATGCGTAAAATTCGACACACCAAGTTCTTGATAGAGTGAATAGTCGTTAGATGCCAGAAATAGGACATAACTTTATGGCACACAACTTACAGATCTAGTTAAGACCACACCAAAACATTTGCAAAACCGCAGCAGAGCTTACATGGCCAAAAAAAACAATGAACCACAACCGACAATGAAATTTGGTTCAAGCATTGGAAATTTACCACAACACAGAAACCTCAGCAAAAACTCTCTCTTCCAATAACTGAAAAAATGTACTCCTCTTTCTCTAATAAACAAAGAAACAACTAATTGAGATATAGCAACAATTTCCCAAAAACTTTCAAGAAACAAAAAGGCCAAAAAAGGAAATTAAATGCAATTTTTGCTTTGAGCAAAAAACAAGTACTACTACTATATCATAATAATTCAAGAACGAACAACCAGTTAACATAATTATTTCCCTTGATATTTTCGACGAAACAAATTATTCGGTACAAGGTCGAAAAAATCACAAACTACCTAATTTGTTTACTTCAAAAGGACTCACATTAGTACTGCATTTCATAATCAACCCAAAATCAATAAACCCCAAAAAAGGGTTTTGCAAACAAGGGCAACCTCAAACTAGCTCAGAACAAACCACAGAAGATATGCAATTAAACAGTTTTACCTCATATCAGATAAAATGCAGATCTTTAAACTCAAGCACAATGAGTGAATTTAGGAAACAATAAACATAATGAGAAGTTGAATATGTTATAATTTATGATTTATGATTTGGGTGTATATAAAAAAGGGGAAAATCGAGCAGCGGCAAAAGAGGACAAAACCCAATGTCAATCGATAAACCCCACACACAAAAAAAAGAAAGGGATTTTCAAACTCGAAAATGCGATTCCCTAACCACAATCCAGAAAGAGGGAAAAGGAAATGCTACCCACTTCTTCTTCACGCAGAAAGGCAACGCTTAATCGCATCAATTCGAGCTTAATAAATCTATCCAACAATTAATGCCGATGAATGCCGCATTGAATCGCGGTTTATGGATGAGCACTCACTCACTCACTCACACCGCGTGATCGATCGTGAGTGATTTAAAGAGTCAAAGAAAATGGTAAAAATGTGTGTTCTTGGAAAAGGACAGTAGACCAATGCTAGTATTTTAAGAGGGGAGAGGGAATGGTGGTGGTGGGGCACACGGATTTCGAGAATCGCCCTTTCTTTGTGCGATTCTCTCGAATTATTGTTTGATTTCGATTCCAGAGAGGTGCGACTGAGACAAGGTAGGTGGTGAGGGTTTTTCGATCTTTAATTACTCTTAATTGCGTTTTTAGTTATCCTTAATTGCATCATTTAATTAGTCTTCAATTTTAGTATATACTATTTTTTTTAATAAACGTGGTTAGGGATTGTTATTCGGTTAATACTAAACTGATTATTCAGTTAATCGGCTAAGGAATCAATTAGCCTGAACCCTTGACTGCAACAATTTGATTGGTTGATCGAAAAACAACCGAAAATTAACTTTAATCGCCCATGTGCATAGGAGCGAGCAAAATATCTTAATCCGAAAATCTGACCGGAACTAAACAGATGAATTAAATTTTGTTCATATTTTTTGGATTGGATATTCTAAAACTCAAGCAATTGTTTGAACAATTTTTAATAGGATTTGGAATCAGATTTTCGGATTTTGGTATTAAAATTTCAGATTATTTGGATCGGTTCAAATTTCATAGTTCGAATTCCAAATTTTTGAATTCGAATTTTTGAACAATTTGGACCGGATTTATTTTTGATAAGATTTTGAATTTATGATATATTTAGGATTTATAGTAACCAAGCAAGTATATATGATTTAATTTGTATCCTATCATTCTTTCCACTTTTCATATTAACCAACAAAATCAAATGATGAATGTTTGTTAACCACTTAAAGGCCACACTTATGATTGCTTAATTAGTGTAATGTGTATGATTATCATTTTATCTCTCTTTTTTTGTTCTTTTATTTGCTCGAAGTGGACAAATGTACTAGATGACGTACATGAACCTGCGTGGGCCTAGATTATAAGATAGTAGTGTGGGTAATTAAAAAGTTGTCGAAGATACATATTTAATTTAAAATATTAAATAATTAATGTGCCAACCGTAGTATACCAATACCAACCACCTATCATAAAAAGATTTTGCAATTTGGTTCCCTACACGTCAAATCCGTGCACACTCCCGTACATAATTGTGAGCCTCATAATTAAACACTTATTACTAGCATTGGTATCGAGAGACGGGAATGGGTGTCGGACCACTCAGAGGGGTATGATCTCCGGTACCCTGCGTTGCTCGAGGGAGAGAGGCCCCCGGGCTGGGAGAGGCGGGGCATCGGGTTTTGCTGTCCGCAACGAACTGCATGCCATTTTTGAAAAAAATTAAAATTCAAAATTATTCTCTCCGTCCCTTAAATTTTGTCACACTTTGACCGGATACGAGTTTTAAGATATGTAATAGAAAGTGAGTTGAAAAAATTAGTGGAGAGTGAGTCCTGCTTTTATACTATTTAATTTTATAATAAAATGTGAGTGATACTAATGAGTTAGTGAAATATAAGGTCCACTATAAAAAATGGTAAAATGTGAAATATGACAAATTTTGTGGAACCGACGGAAATGGAAAAATGTGACAAAACTGAAGGGATGGAGAGAGTATTATACAAATGATACTAAATTTTTTGGAGTATATAATTTTTAGGAAATTTAATTATGTAACTTTTTGTATTTATATTGTGATTTTAAATTAAAAAAATATCAACACACTTAACTTTATAATTTTATGATTTCTAATGGAATAATTTTGTTATATATAGTGTCATTTAATTTTATGTAGTGGATGATGATTAAAAATTAAAAAATTAAAATTAAAATTGTTGAACTAGAATGCAATGCTTATTTATTTATTTTCGTTAATTTCAAAATTAAACTTAACATAACATAAAATGTTCATATTCACCTTTAGCATAAAAGGCAAACTCCCAGAAAAAAAAAATTAAATTTGGTCAATTTTGTAACTTTAAAATGATATAATCGATCATTTTTCAACCAGCTCTGGATTTATTAAAAATTGACCAAATTTTATGATTTTTCCGAGAATTTACCTAATATATAATCTATATGAGAACTGGATTTATATAGACTCTAAAAACCATTCATATACTCAATTTATCAAACTTAAAATAATGCATTAGCTCGAAATCGTCATAAAACAATTGTATCATATCATAATATTTTTGGTAAGAGGTAATCATAAAATCTAAATCAATGATTCAGTATTACCTTTACAATCTTCATCTAATTGACTGATCACCTAACTAATGAGAAATGAGAGATTCACGATAAAAGTGTTCGAAATTATTTAGATGAAATTTTGTTTTTCCAACCTGTTAAATAATGTGGTGGTATATCATTTGATATAAACATATCTTTTTGACATTTGACAAGAAATAAATAATTATGGTGATTTGTAATTTTGTCACCGAATATTTTATGGGGCCTGTCTACTTTAAAATATCTATATGCCATAAATGAAATAAATTTTGAAAATGGCAAACACTTTAGTCGGTGCACACGGTTGGCAATAATTTTGTAATCAGATTTTAAATTATTGTACTGAAATTTAGTACTAGTACTCTACATTTTCTTAATGTAGACTTTTATCTGATGAATTTAATTAGTGCATAAACGAAATTTAGTGTTTCACCTAACTTACGTGATACTATGATACTATCAAATATCAAATCAAACGACATCATATTACTAGCAACGAAATAATACTGTATTATACTGGCACGTTTGATAGTTCAGGTAGGATATAACAAGATACGAAACTTGTGATAAGAAACACGGCCCGAGTTCAAATTAGGAACAAGATAAAGATTATAATATTGCTATTTGATAGATAATATATTTATCAATACAATGTCATATATAAAACTGAAAACACACATTTACCCTTATTCTCACTATGTACGTTTTCAATTAATTTATAATAACATTTGCCCTTGGTTTTGACTAAATCCGACAAGCGTCGAATAGACGGTGAAAGCGTGAATTCCGTCATGCTCAAATTCCTCTTCGTCGGTGGACGACGTCCCCTCTTTAACAGCTATATCTCAGCCTCCACTCTCCCATCTCTCTTTCTACACAAGACTACTTCTTTCTCCGTAAAAATTCAAGTGTGTTCATATCTGGATTCTTTTCATATGGATGTGAGAATGGACTAGAGAGAAAGAGAGAGATGGTAAGGAGAGATGGTGAAGCTGCAGAGGCGCACCGCCGAAGGGCCACTGTCTTCGGTGAGAGAGTCTCCATGGGCGAGTGGTAAAGCTGTAGGGGCAGAGAGTGAGTCGGCGGCGCACCACCGAAGGGCCACCGCCTTCAGCGAGAGAGTCTCCATGAGAGTGACATAGGGCGGTGGTAGTTGGTAGAAGTACTTGGGATGGGGAGGGAAGTAGAGGGAGAGTGGGTGAGAGAATGAAGAAGGGGCATATTAAAAAACGGGATTGAACAGTTTTGTATCTTACCAATTTGGTGAGATACTAAAATGGGTGAAATAGTGATTTTTAGCCGGGCTTAGATGGGCTTAAGGCATAAATGCGGGCCATGAGATAAACATAGCTTTGATATCAAACAGCCGGAAATACACGGTTAAAAATCCTTATCTTGACATTACTATGATATCAAACATTTTCATTTGTTGTACTCATTTTCATCTTGTTACCCAAATTATTTTCTCTGGTTTACTTTATTCCAGTGCATTATGAGAGTGTTCGGTTTATAAGATTGTATCTCAGGTTAAATATGTAGTGTGTTCGGTTAATGTGATTCAATTCCACAATTCAATCCTAGATGGATATTCATAGGATAATTAGTCATAACTAACCCCCTATAACTAAAATAATATCACAACTCAATACTAGATTGTATCTTGGTACAATTATTTTATCTAGAAAACCGAACACCGCCTATATTTTAAAATAAATTATCAGAGGTGTCGGTCAATACATTAGAGGACTAGTATGCCTTGGTCTTGAACAATATATATATATAGGATTGTGATCAATTGAGATTATTTAGGCTAATTGAGAAATGAGATGCAATATCAGCCACTCATTTTTATTAAATGAGTGGTCCAGATTTTGCCACACAATAAATATTTTTAGCTTAATTTATTATGAAAGGGTATAATAGTCATTTCATGTTTTAATTTAGGACTCTTCAGCTTTCATCGGCGATTTCTGTGAGATTTGCGATTTGTTTGAGTTCTCTGATGAATCTATTCCAAGGATTTATGATTCAATTGATTGAAAAATTAGAATTCAGACGATTTCAACGATTTCAACTATCTCTGATTCGACGATTCCTTAGCATATCAATTTTCCAAAAATAGACGACCAGTTCGACGGATTTCGGTGTTGATTTTGAAGTTTTTCGGTCGATTTTACCACTTTGATTCTGTTTTTATGTTTTATTTGTCGATGCCCAGTCAAATCTGTTCCTAATCAGTTTTTTTTTTTTGCTTTTTCATCTTTAGCTTCGATTTCAGTTCATAATCAATACGTAAGTGTTATCTGATGGATTCTTCATCATATTCAGAGTCGACGTCGACGAATGGTGGAGGTAATTTTGTTTGATTTTCATTAACATGATTTTTTTGTGTTATGTTGGTGAATTATACTCTGTTGACATGAATGCAAATTTGTTGACTTGATGTATGTTAGTTGTTAAATATTCTATGTAACTATACTCTTTGTTGACATTCTGATTACATACAAAATAGTTGTATCCAAAATGCATCCTCTGGCTGAAGACATAAATGCAATTCTGTTGACATGATGTATGTTACATGTTAAATATTTTATGTAGCTATACTCTTTGTTGACATTCTGTTTACATACAAAATAATTGTATCCAAAATGCACCCCCCCAGCTGTGGTGTTTGTTGGTGGAGGAAGGGGTTATGGATATGGTTGAGTGTCCATGGTAGGATATCTGAGATGTTGGTGTTAGTGTGTTGGTGCTGCATATTTTGAGATGTAGTGTTGAAATTTTGATTCTGGATTTTAGAAACCCTCTATGTTGTCACTTAAGATATAATAGTTGACATTATATGTTTCAACTTGTTTCGTCTCTCTCACATTCATATAGTGTCGCTCTTCTCGGGTGAATTATGTTTCACTGTTGCTTTTGTTTTAAAATCTTCAGATACTGTTGTTTTATTTTTTAGATAATAACTTGTTGGAGTTAATTGAATATTTGGTTGGAATCAATTGTCATTTATCAGCTTTTCGCTGAAGCCGTTCACACATGATTTTTTTCCGGTGAGATTTGTGCGTGTTGTTTCTTCTATACAGAGTACGTTTTTGGTTGTTACAAACGTGATCCTGAACAAAATTTTGCTCAGTTTTGTTATTCTTATGCTTGGAAGGGCAAAGACGAACTGTCGAATTTCTCCGATATAATCGATCGCAGCTGGAGTAAAAATGCAATAATGAAATTTTGGCACAGTTTGTTGTCTTTTGTGTTTGGATAGGGATAAAATTGACGAGGTTCGTGAATTCACGAAGAAAATCATGAGAGAAGGAATCGGAGCTATGTCGGCGATCTGTGGCTGATTAGGAGCTCGATTCCGTGACTCTGATGAGGAAGGAAGTTGTCGCGATCTGCAAAAAGGTTGAAATCGTGACGTGAGATGTGAAGATATTGGGGATCGACTGTCAGAAGAAGTTTTGATTTGATGATTTGATGATTTTTCTTATTCTATCTCTGATTTCCAGATTGATTTATCTCTTTCTTCAGATTTTATAGGACAAAGAGTATAAATAATCGGCTGAGGCTTTCGATGATAAGAAGGAAAAGGCGCAACTCCTCGCAAAATTAGTAGAGGTAGATGAAGCTCTTGCTTTACTGGTTTCAATTTTTGCAGATTTGTTGTTGATGTTGTTCGATTTTTGCAGTTGGTGAGTGAAAGCGAGAAGCTGAGATCAAGTAAATTAGAAGAGCTCTGCAAGAACATATAGTTGACGCTCCAGTTTGAGGAAAAATGATGACGCTCCAGCTTCTCGGTGAGAGATCTGAAGGTGAGAGGGAGATCTGTGGAATTAGAGCTCCGGAGAGTAAGGAGATGAGGTTGAGAATTATGTTTGAGATGTTGGTACTGGTGTGTTGGTGCTGCATATTTTGAGACATAGTTTTTGAGATTTTGATTATGGATTTTGGAAATCCTTGTTGACACACTGTTGTTTTGCTATAAGTTGTTGACATTTGATATTCTGGCTATTGATATATGAATTATAAGTGTTACTTTTTAGTTGTTGACATTTTAGTACAAGTTGTTGACATTTGATATTCTGGCTATTGATATGTGAATTATTAGTGTTATTTTTTAATTGTTGACATTTTAATACTGCGTTGTTGACATTTGATATTCTGGCTATTGATATGTGAATTATAAGTGTTATTTTTTAGTTGTTCACATTTTAATACGAGTTGTTGACATTTGATATTCTGGCTATTGATATGTGAATAACAAGTGTTATTTTTCAGTTGTTGACATTTTAATACGACTTGTTGACATTTGATGGATCTTATTTAATTTTGCACTTTAGGCACGTAATTAATCATTTTGCTTATGAAAATTTTACTTCTGGCTATGCTTTTCATCTTGAATTATTGGTTGAGGGCTTTTCAAATGACAAAAAATGGTTAACTACATATATAATCTATGTCAACTACATATACAATTCATGTCAACTACACACATATAATGTCAACTACATATACAATTCATATCAACTACACACATATAATGTCAACTAAACAGATGTAATTATGCCAACTATTAAAATGTATTGTATGATAATGATGTCAGAACTTGTGTCAAATTAAAAAAATAAGAGTAGCGCAAAAATGAGAGACGATTTTCACACTCAGTAGGTGCGATTTTCACACAGTGAATTTCTTCGGATTTTGCTGCGATTTCGTGTTACTGTTCCATTGCTGGCTGACTGTTTTGCTGAGATTTGCTTTTTTGTGGTGTGTTCCTTGTCATTTTCTCGGTACTGAGACAATTCCGCCGGTGGTGAAGTTGCGGATACCAATTTTTGCTCGCTGTTGTTTGAGGTTTTGGGGAAATGGCTGATGTGGGCATTTCGGAAGTTCTGGAGAGTAAAAGTGAGGAGCAAGAAGATCTTCTACTGAATGAGGGTGGTGATTTAGATTTGACCCCAGTTCGGCAGTTGGAAAGAAAGAAAGCTCCGCGTGGTCGCCCAAAAAAATCAGGGCCAAAATCGCCGATGATGAGAATGGCAGAAATGAGAAAGGGAGGATTACGCGGCAGAGCTCTGCGCAACACGGGGATGAAGGAGACGGAGGGTTACGATCTGAAATCTAGCAAGGGAAAGAAGGGTCGTGCAGGCAGGGGCCCACATTTGCAGATGAGATTTTCGGAATGTAGCGATGCTGATGGTGGTCTTATGGAGGGGTTGGGCTTAGAGGGAAATGCAGGTGGCATTGAGGGTGTTCAAGATGGAGCTGGAGTTGCCTTGACAGGGGAGGTGGATGGTAGGCTTGTGAATGTTGAGAGTGGTATTGCTGATGAGGTGTTTGATGATTTGCCTCAAGGGAATGATGGAGATGATGACTTTTTGCTGTCAGCAAAGGAAGCTATGGTGGTTAGTGTGTGTGATGAGGAGACTACGAACCTGATTGTCACTGAATCTATGGTGTCGATGGCAGAAATGGATAATGCGCTGGATCTTTGTGAGGCACAACCACTGCAAAACATGGAATTCTTACATCCAAAAGAAAGTATGGAGGTAAGGGAAAGCACAGAGATGCTGGAATCTGAGGAGGGTGGTGGTAAATGGGCAAAGTTGCAAGAGAGAAATCTGCAGGATCATCTAATGGGTGGGATTTTTTCAAATGAGGACTTCCCTCCTCTGATCAAAAATACGTCACAACCGATTAAGAGCAAGGAGGTTTCATCCTCATCTGAACAAAAGGGGGAGGGCAAACATGGGAAGATCGTATTCTTTTGACAGGGGCAGGGGAGGGAGAGGTTTTCCTCGAGGTGGGGCCAGTGGGAGCTCGGGGGCAAGAGGAGGGAGAGGTATGCCAGTGGAGAGCGTGGAGAGCTTCTCGAAGGGGAGGTTTGATATCTTGGCCTTACAACAGGAGAAGGATTTGAGTGAGGATCCTGGGGTCTTAGTGCAAAACCCCCTCTCCAATTCCAGGTTTCTCAAGATGCTGCCTAACGGAGACTTCGAGGATGAGGTTTATGAGGATGAAAAGGATTGGGAACCAGATGATGAACAAGACGAGATGGAAAAATCTGAGCTCGGTTATCCCTTGGAAAAGAGGGAGGCTGAGACAGAGGACCCTCGAGCCCGGATTGATGATAATACGCACAAGAAGGGGAGGTTTGAGACCTCGGAGACAGCCCAACTGTTCTGATGACTTTCAACATTCTAATATGGAATGCTCGAGGTGTAGCTAACAAAAGTACACAGAGCACCATCAAGTTCTTGATTAAAGCTCACAGGATCTCGATCATGGCCATCATTGAGCCACTTATAAAACCAAACCCGGACTTATTCAGCAGGATGTTTGGTCTTCAGTTCAAGGGAGTAAATGATAATGGACAAATTTGGCTCTTTGCTGAGAATGGATTGGTGACTGATGATTGGGATAGCTCAGAACAGGTACTCCATGCTCGCATTTCATCTAATCTCTTTCCTGTTCCTTTTCATATTTCAGTGGTGTATGGGAAATGTTGGAGGGAAGGGAGAATCCCATTATGGGACAAACTTAGAGACCTTGCTACTAAGATGGAAGGACTTCCATGGCTAGTTGGAGGGGATTTTAACATATTCCTTTCGGAAGAAGAGAGACAAGGCTCCAACAAGAATAGATCAAGGGAGATGGCAGATTTTGCTAACGCTATAAGTGACTGCCAACTCTTGGACCTTGAGGCAGACGGGGCAAGATTCACCTGGGCCAGAGGAAGCATCTTTGAAAGACTGGACAGAGCTCTAATTGGAGAAGGGTGGCCAGATCTCTTTGCAGCTACAAGGGTAACCAATCTCCCTAGAGTGATGTCAGATCATGGACCGCTGCTTATTCAATGTCAGACACCAGGACCTCCTATCCGGCCTTCTTTTAGATTCCAAAATATGTGGGTTAGGCATCACACATTCTTGGAAGAAGTGCAGAAGTGCTGGTCTGAACCCACGGAAGAAAAAGGCATGTTGAACTTACAACTGAAACTGGGACGTGCAAAAAAATGCTTGAAGTGGTGGAACAAAAATGTGTTTGGGAATGTTTTTGAAAAGGTTAAACAGGCTGACATGGAAGCTCAGGAGGCCCTCAAAAAGTTTGAACAAGACCAGTCTCCTTTCCTTAGAATGGAGATGAACAGAACTTCAGCAGAATTAGTTCTAAGATTAAGAATGGAGGAAGACTATTGGAAGCAAAAGGCAGCCATTCAATGGACAGTAGAAGGGGAAAGAAACACCAAATTTTTTCAAGGTTGGGTAAAGCAGAAAAGAGCAAAATCTAGGATCCACTCTATTGAAGAGGAAGGTAGAACCATAACAGATGATGAAGAGCTGCGTGCCTCGACAACCAAGTTTTTCCGGAATCTGTTAACCTCTGACATTGAACACTTACAAGAGCCGGATTTAGAGATTCTGACCTCCCTGCCTCCTGATGTAAATATGGATGATTTGGAAAGGCTACCTACAGAAAAGGAGGTTAAGAAGGTAGTCTTTGGAATAAAGGCAGATAGCACACCGAGGCCGGATGGTTTTTCTTCCCTTTTCTTCCAAACCTGCTGGGACATTGTTGGTACTGATGTTACTAATGCTTTAATCGATTTCTTCCAAGGAACCCAGATGTCAAGAGGATTGGCGGCAACCATGATTGTCTTGATACCAAAAAAGAAAAATCCTACTAGTTGGTCTGACTTCAGGCCGATTAGTTTGTGCAATGTTTCAAATAAAATCATCTCAAAGCTGTTGGCAGAAAGAATGGCACCTCTTCTCCCTGCCCTCACTGCTCCTAACCAGAGTGGCTTTATAAAAGGCCGCCTCCTGAGCGATAATGTCTTGCTTGCCCAGGAATTGTTTCACGAACTTTGGAAGTGTAACCCTTCACCAAATCTGGCTCTTAAACTAGATATGGCTAAGGCTTATGACCGCGTTCAATGGCCGTTTTTATTAAAAGTGTTGAGGAAGATGGGATTCTCAGAAATGTGGCTGGGGATGATTGAGAGATGTATAAATTCGTGCTGGTTTTCAATACTTATTAATGGATCCCCAGCTGGGTTTTTCAAATCTTCAAGGGGGCTGCGACAAGGGGATCCTCTATCACCATCCTTGTTTATTCTAGCGGCAGATTACCTCTCTAGAGCCTTGGACCGCCTTATTCTGGGAAACAAAAAGATGAGATACTGTACAGCTAGATATACAATGGGAATTTCTCACTTGGCCTATGCGGATGACATTATTATCTTCACACAAGCTAGGCGCGCCTCTCTCAGAAAGCTTAAAGACTGCCTCAAGCATTATATGGAAGTTTCAGGGCAAAAGATCAATGAGGGGAAGAGCTGTTTTTACATGGATAAAAAACATGTGGAATGGGCAGCGGGAGTCACCTCGGTGGGAGGATTTCAGCAAGGCGACCTTCCTTGCACCTACCTTGGGGTTCCTATTTTTCGCGGGAGAAAGAAATCAAACCTGTTCATGTTTATTCGGGAAAAGATATCACAAAAAATCCTCTGTTGGTGCCACAGATATCTTTCATTTGGAGGTCGGCTCACTTTGGTTAAAAGTATTCTTGAAGCTATCCCGGTACACATCTTCCAAGTCCTTGAGCCAACAAAGGGAGCTCTTAGATTGCTGGAGCAAGTCTTAGCAAGGTACTTCTGGGGTTCTTGCAACACAACAAATAAAACTCACTGGATTAAATGGAAAGACGTTTGTAGACCTACCTCTGAAGGTGGCCTTGGAATTCGATGCATGGCTGATACGGTGGAAGCTTATAGTTACAAGTTGTGGTGGAGATTCCGGGAACAAAACTCTTTATGGGCTCAATATATGTATAAGAAATACTGGTCTATCTCTCCCTCCTTAATTATCTATAGATCCAACAGATTCAGCCCAATATAGAGAAGAATGTTTAAGGCAGGGATGAAATGCCAAAGCCTCATTAGATGGATGGTGGGAGAAGGTAAGATTAGCTTTTGGGATGATATTTGGTTGAAAGATCAGCCGATTAGTGCCTTTTGTTCGAAGCCAGGGATTCCCCCGTTTGCCAGAGTAAAGGAGTTTTGGACAGATACAGGATGGAGAGGGGAGGCTATCCTAAATATGCTGAATGAGTGGGGCGTTCCAAGGGAGGTGAGCGAGGAAATAATGAAGATACCTGTTGACACAGATGCTGAGGACATTGGCCGCTGGGCTTTGACTCCACATGGTAATTTTACTGTGGCCTCGGCATGGGAGCTCCTAAGGCATAGAGGAGAGAGGATGGAAGTGTATGAATTCATTTGGAGTAAAGATATTAGCCCTACAATATCGGTGTTCCTTTGGAGACTCTTAGCTAACCGTCTCCCTGTGGATGCAAAACTACAATGGAGAGGAGTCTCCCTTGCTTCTAAATGTCGATGCTGCGCGGAGCCTGATATGGAGACAAGGATGCACCTGTTTGTAAATGGGGAGGCAGCAACCGGAGTGTGGAAACACTTCTCGAGATGGTTTCCACAAGTCCCGGAGCTTTCTAGAAGAGGGTATAATTTAGAGGGGCGTTTGAGGTGGTGGCAGAGACACACAGGGAGTAAGAATAAACGCCACATTTGCATCTTGATCCCTTGTCTAATTTTCTGGTTTCTTTGGACAGAAAGGAATGGTTGTGTCCACCTTGAAAAGGATTTTAGAGTGGACAATATCTGTAAAAGAATTGTCATTTATCTGAGGAACCTGGTCGTGGCAGGTCATCTCGGCCCGGAACATTGGGTGGAATGTGATCCAAAAGTCGACTTCATGGTTTCACAAGATAAAAATTGCAAGATGAAAAGGGTAGAAAAAGTGTTATGGAAACCCCCAGATTGGCCGTGGATAAAACTTAACACGGATGGCGCCTTTGAGGGGCTGACAGGTAGAGCAGGTGGGGGTGGCATTGTGAGAGATCAGCTTGGAGAAACTGTGGAAGCTTTCTGTCTACCACTGGCTGCTTCCTCGGGGTTTGAGGCTGAGCTAAAGGCTCTGCTAGAGGGAGTGGAAATTGCCAAACGTCATGGCAACAACCTGTGGATCGAAACGGATGCAGAAATAATGTGTCTGCTACTGGAAAAAAGGAAGTGGGGGCCGGCAGGAACAAGGCACACCATGTTAAAAATCTACATGGAGCTAAAAGGGATTCATTGGAGAATTTCTTATATTCGAAGAGAAGGAAACAAAGTGGCGGACTTCCTTGCATCAAAAGGGAAAGAGTGCCGAAACTTGGTAAGATTTGAGGGTAATACAATCCCGGCACAGGTGAGAGCCATGGCAAGGCTCGACCAGCTCGGCATGCCTAGCTTTAGATTCTGAGGTTGCTTTCTTTTGTTTTGATTGAGGTTTGTTTGGTGTAGAGGAAGTTGTAGGTTGGTGTAATGCGCTTCCTCCTTGGGCCCTCCACTTTCGGGAATGGTCTCTGTATGAATTTTGTTTACATGATATATATGGGATGAGGGACCTACTCAACCCTCCACCGTGAAGGTGTTCGATTAAAAAAAAAAAAAAAAAATTGAGTTAAAGACATGTTCAATCACTGCTTCCACTTCAAACCACCATAAAAACCATCTCCATCAATCATGGCTTCAACATGGTCTCCTAAGTTAAAGACATGTCCAATCACTGCTTCCACTTCAGGTGACAACTGCTGAACATCTAGAGATAAGTCAATTTCAAATTTCACATTTCAGAAATATCAAATAACTGGTTGATTCAGTTACTAAGAAAACATTGGTTTAAGATACTTATTTACTTCTAATATGAAATCATATATATATATCTAACTTGAGCAATAGTTGTCAACAAAGCAAAATGGGACATCCGAGCATACAACAAATAGATTACAATAGTACTTATATTCACAACTTATACAAGTTCAAACAATTAATCATCAAGGCCAC
>NC_062968.1:26571158-26596037 GCF_023119035.1 Salvia hispanica | reverse complement strand
GGATTTTTCAGTTTAGTGTCTATTTTTATGAGACGAATGAATTCTTATTTTTATTTTTTTTAGTACCTGTGGTAAGGTAGCAAGAGGTGCAAGAACCAACAATGTTCATCATTCCAAAAGCAATCATTTCTTTGTTGCCATCTATGTGGTAATTCTTGAACATGGCAAAGCTTCTCCCCACTGCCATCCCCTCCTATCATCCATAAAATAAATTCATTTATTATTTCATTTAATAGGGACCATTTAATACCCTCTAATGAGCTAATGACAAGTGGTCCAAATAAATAATGAGCATAAAAACATCAATCCATGTTTTTCTATGTTTGATATTAAAATTAACTTCTACTACTTTGTAGTATTATGTGTATAGATAGGATAGCCAATACGACAGTACAAAAATAGACGATAAATACACCAAAAAAGAAATATATACTTACAGCCATTGAAATGATGCCAGTGATGATGCCAGTCTTGATTGCTATAGGCAATATCTTGAATCAAAGTGAGATCCATAATGAACTGGATTATTACCTATTTGCAAATGTCCTATCGAGTAAAACAACCAACATTATTAATTTACCTTTCTTCCTATTTAATTCAAATAATTTTGGACATATTAGAGGGCTCACCACTTGCACTCCGTGCTTTTCGGCATGGGTCAGGTACACAAGAAGGCTTCCCAATATCACTGATGTTAATGGAGCCATTGCTGATATCCAGAATAGATTTGCCCTCTTCTTGCTCTGTAATTTTCATTTATTGTTATAACTATTTTTCCTTTCAAAAATTGTAGGAAAAAGTGGGATCATGTCATGGCTAATTAATTAATTTCTTCTCTTGACATTCTAGCTGCAAAGATTTCTAGAAAAAGTTTAATTATTAAAGCTAATCTTGATCAACTTCTTATGAGTTAGGTTTGAACATGAGGGTTTACTTTAAATTTGTTAATACTAAGCAAACTTTTTGTGAAGGAATTATTGGTAAACTAGCTGTGTGGGCCCTCTTAGGAGAGATTACATGATTCTTCTTTTTGCTAAACAAGTATTGCTTGACTTCGTTGTCGAGTAACCTTCTTTAGTACTAGTAATAGAATAATATTGATTTTAATCCTTTATACAGAAATAAAGAGTGGCATGATAAAATTATATACTGCTTAAAATGGAAGAGAAAGTAAGTCTAAAAGTTGAGAGATGAACTTACAAAATATCTCGAAATTAGGAGGTAGAATAGGAAGACAAATCCCAATAAAGCACTTTCCCATCTCCACTGCAAATTACCATAGTTATAATGAGAAACAAACTTATTGTAAATACATAATTAATTATTGCTATGAACGTATTGATAAAATGAAACGATTCACGAATACCACGAATGATAGGACAACAACTAAATCATTAATATCATATGGTGGCCACGTTTTGTTTATGATAAATAAAATAAGTGACTATTAGTTTTTCTAGAACCAAAAGTCATTTTCAACACAAATTGATAAAAATATGGGGAGTATGCAGAGATAATAAAGTTGAGATAAAAGATGATCCAAGTTGATTTTTAAGAATAATTAATTAAGCAAATAAATCACGTAATTCTCTCAATCGGACAAGAATATATCTAAGATTAAGCTCGAATATCTATTTTTAATCAGTTATTAACTTCGATTAAGGAATAGTATGTAGTGCCAGACAGAATATATTCACTCACCTTAATAAAAACTTAATACCAGTAGTCTTTGATGCTCGTGTAATAAGAATATGTCAAGTTAATGTAATCTTTTTAACATTTTAACCATCACGATTAAGAAGCTAAACTCTGTCATGCGCATACAATTGATGGGCAATATCAAAATTAAGAAACACCTAATTGTTTAATTAATTAGTAATCCCCTTTGGAAAAATTGAAATTTATCTACCAACCCAATAAACAAAGAAAAGAAGAAAAGGAGAAATTGAGCACACAAAATGTAGCAACAAATTGATTTCTCAACAACAAATTCCATTCACACAAGAAATAATGAAATATTGACATGCACATGCTAACATAATTGAGGAGAGAGATAGTAAAAAAAATACCTGGTGAGTTTGAGTGAAAATAGAGTGCAAGACATCGATGACGTCAGTTTTATGAGTAAAATGTTCAAGCCCTAAAACAAATTATAGTCCGTCATAGTTTTAGAACTCAATCATAAAACTACATAGTTAAAATTTATTTACAATTATCTCATGATTGAAAATTTTAGTGAAATTATACCGGATACAATAATCGAGAAATCATACATGAACTTAAGTGTCCAAATTTTTCGCTATAAAATACAATTAAATCTAAATTTTTCATTTTTTTTCTCATTGTACTTAGTATTAATAAATCACAGACTATATATTATGATTCGAGATGTAACATGAAAATACGGACCTGAAAATGCCCATAGTCGCCTCAAAGAGGCCAGCGAAGAAAGTCGTCGTGAAGCGAGATGGAGATAGAGCTGCGGGTCTTTCTGCGGGTCGACGACTTCCGAGCATGGGCAATCGGAGCGCGACGGCCACCGTCCCGACGGCCAAGTCCCGCGAGCTCCCCATTACCGCGTAGATCGAGGAACAAAGGCAATCATAAATATGACTCAAACATAGAACTAATCTTAAAAAAAAGTATATGTGGTCACCATATAGTTTTTAAGAAAGACACATGCGCCATCACTGAATCCCCAAAAGGGACAAAAGTAGACACTCACAAAGGCCAAGAATGGGTGGCAAATTGGCGAGCTTGGCATAGCTGATTCCCTGAGGAATGGCCAAGCTGGCAATGGTGATTCCGGCGATGAGGTCGGCTTTAAAGAAGCTGAGAGTGTAATGGCGGCCCACTCGATGATCGGGAAGACGTCTGCAGCCCGAGGAGGAGTTTCCTCCTCGGGGCTGGTTCTTGAACTGGCGGAGGGGTCGTCCGGGAAGAATGTCTCCTTGAGGGTGTTCTTAGCGACGCCGAGAATGGCTGCGGAGGCGGGATCTCGACGCGGTGGCCCCGGTGGCGCCGTTGTAGTAAGGGTCTACTTGATCAGCGGTGCCCATTTTTTTGTTGGCTTTGGACAAATGTTGAGGTTTTTTTTTCTCTTTGGTTTGGATTAGTGTTTGTGTGTTTCAGTCAGGAATGGTGATGGGGTTTATATAGGCATGAAATTGAGTGCTTTGTGGGGCCCCACACACACACTAAAAATTTTATTTTTGAAAGAAATGTTTTCGAAGAGTGGTCATTTTTATCTTCAATTTTTTTAAATATATATTTGAAGAGGTGTTCTTGGATTAATTGTTACTAGTACTATTTTTAAAGCTATCTCAAATTCTGATTTAACCTGTATTTTTTAAATTTTGAATGAGAAATTATGAAGTTTTTAAATTTTTGACTTTATTTCATTTTATTTAGAGAAAAAATTGAGTGCTTTGTAGGGTCCGACACATTTAAATTTTATATTTGAAAGAAAATGTGTGTTGAAGAGGAGTTATTTTTATCTTCGATTTTGTAAATAAAAATTTGAAGGGGTATTCTTGAATTAATTATTTTAATTTTGTTTTATGGAGTTTATCTTATATGGAAGGAAAGTTCTTATCGATATCCAATCACTAATTATAAGGATATTACTTTTACTAATTAATCCCACATTTTCAAAATGAGAAAAGGGAAGGTTGACAAAATTTGACCCAATCACTATGATAAGGCGTCTTGTTTTTGAATTCTACTATCCTGTGTTTATTCATTTATTTAATTTGGATATTGTTGCTTTGTATATCGCCGTGCATTAATTATATTTTACATAAGGATATCAACACATAAATAGGTATATTTATTGTATTTAGAAAAATATACTGACGTAGCAATGAGTTGGACTCATATAATATAGTGCTTTTATTTATTTATTAATATTATATACATAACATATGTGATTCTAAGAAAATTGCTTACTATTTAATTGGAAATAAAAATGAAATCATAATAAATAATTATTAATTAGATTGAATACAAAAAGGCCAAATAAATAACCAATCTTAATTAAGTCAAATTAAAACACAAGAAATGTACCATGAGTGAATTAAGTTGCAACAATTCATGTACGCCATTGTAATATTTATGTATTGTTACACTATCACATTCACATAATAAAAGTCAGCAATACATGAAATTAATAATTGGATAAGCTTTCTAAACTAAATAAAACGTCAGTAGTAATTAGGTCAACTCAAGTCCCAACAAATCTTCTTCTATTTCTTGAGAGTGTACATGATCCATAAATTAATTATCCTACACATGCAATAATAAAAGTTTCAACACTTTTTATTTGCATTATCCAAAACTCACACAGTCACACATACGTAGATATATACACATGTTAAATATGAATAATTATGATAAAACCGATATTTTCAAATTTTATCCAAAAGTGGAATTTCCCACTTCATAAAATCCTGTAAAATCGACATCATTATCTAAAAACAAATATTTTTGCCAATATATTTAATATCAATTAATTAATTAATAGAAAATTGAGGGCAGGTACATGTATGATAAAATGGCATGCTGGTCGAATAGAAAATTTCAAAATTAGAAATGATTAATGCAAATTTATAAATTTTGGTGGTAATGAAAATCATGCCAATTTAGGGGGTTATAATATGTACCTAGCAGTTGGATTCGATGCAAATATTTAATTCATAGCATATACAAAAATTTTAATCAAATTTGAAGTTGACAACCATTATACATTTCCAATTATTGTATCTTTTCAAACTTATGATTTAATAAAGAAACTGATATGTACCGGCAATTCAGATCAATTTTGAATTTGTGACTAGCTTTTTAAAAGTGTTTGGCTCAGAGATATCCCCTAATTTTTGCTCAATTGTTAGTGCATTTTTTCATTGCACGGAGTAATTACAATTGATATCTAAAATGCCATTTTTATAATACAATTAAGGATGTAACTTGTGTTTCTAAACGTATCACCAACTAATATTAGAGAATGCAAAGTGTTCTAAAAAAAGAAAATATTAAGTTAATTTATCCTTAATTTTAGGGACACTTTCTTTTGCGTCATAAATTATTGTTACTTTTTAAAACTTTCCAACACTAATGATTGCGTCTCAATTTTTGTGTTCCTAAAATATAAGGTTTTTTTTTAAGTGTGTAATGCTACAACGCAGGCCGTATTTTTACTTTTGATTATCTTTTTCTCAGCCGGAGATAGAAATCTTACTTTTTGTACGCTTAATTTTGCTATTTTTAGTTCGCAGAGATGAAAAGGAGTAGAAAAGGATGAAGAAGATCACAACTGAACACTAAATTACTTTTAAAAGAAGAAGAATGAGGAAAACATAGAAATTAAAGAAGATTCAACCTAAATGTTCAAATCTTTATTACGTAGTTCACTATTTTGGGATGCAGATCCGCGTGCCGTGTTTGAGATAGGAAGAAGAGCACTTAGTGTGGACCTCATGCTTCCAAGTCTTAACAATTTATTTAATCACAAAAAAAATATTTATTTTAATTGTTGTTTATCGAACTCTTGCTCACTATGTTTGACAATTTTAAACTTTTCGAGATAGTTTCAATATCTACATGATGTGTAAATGAACAACCAAAAAAAAATCATTAAAGTCTATTTTTATCGAAATTTAACGTGTACATTATTCATATACGTACATGTTATGTAAATTGAATTTTAAATAGTTACAAATTCAATTAACAAACTACATAACGTACTCACATTTTTTCCTGCATATTTGTTAATTGAATTTTAAGAAGTACTCCTTATTACGTTTGTATACCACCACGGCACCACTACTCTACTATCAAGAAATTCTATGAGTATGTAGCAGCATATAACTTTTATTACAACTAATTGTGTCGCATACATATATGTAATTATAGTATGTGTGACTTTTTTCTGGTCAATTATTTACACACTTGGTGCTACTTAGATGGAAATGAATGTGTTTCACCTTTTAAATGCTCAAATATAATTCGTGGATGCCTACATCGATGTCATATGGAGTATATGTTTATATGATTTTTTTTGTTATTTAATTATGTTGAAGTTTTGGAGGTAAATTTTATGATATAAAATCTCGTGAGAGATATCAAAATTTAAAGACAAATAAATTTAAATAAAGATAAAATTATAAATTTGTAGACCTAGGCTGCATCCCACGCCTACCGTCTCTGCCCTCTTATAGGGTTATACCCGCTAAATCGACAACTCAAATCCAATTTTCGGCAAACCGTAACCTATCTGATGGTATCGAGAGCACAAACCGGACCAGACGATTACAGTCTGGATCGAACCTTCGATTCAATTAATTAAAACCCAAACATCATTATATTGATGATTTCATTTCTGGACTGAACCATAGACCCTATTAAAATCGGGCATCAACATATGCATCACGGTTAACTTAATAAAAAAACATATGATCGCAATTTGATGGGTTATTTTTCTAGTTCAAAGAATGCTTTCAATATATACTTCGTTTTTTTGGCGTGAAAACGACTATAAGTACTTATGTGGTTATTTTGAGTTGCAATTTCCACATGTTATCTGTACATTTATGATTTTATTGCAATAGTATATCATTATTGAGGTAACCTATCCCTCTCGGATCTATTATTGTGGGTCAGGGTTGGATCCACACCTGACCCGAGTTCACATATGCGTTCCATGTCATCTTATTTTTTTAACAACAATTAATAATAATACTAATTAATAATAAATTGTTTAAGTATTTTTATGCGTGGGACCTTTGCATTATTAATTGGAAAAATAATTAATCATTGAAGAAAACTCCAATTTCGTCACTCTGATTTTGAACGATTAACAAATGGTCACATAATTTGATATCATTCGACAATCTTCTCATGATCGATTTAATATCACTTCTTAGTTCTTAGCATGTCTACTGGGTCAATAATCGTTCTAAAATAATACTCCTTTTTCGAATTAATTGAGTCGTTTCTTTTGGCTCAATAAGGAAGAAAATGCTATATTTTATAATATAAATTAAAAAATAATAAAATAAAATTACATTATAACATAAGAAAAATAAAAGAGAATATAGTAGAAACTATAATAAAATAGGAGATGGAGGATAGTATATTTTTCTTATCAAAAGAGAAAAAGAGTCAATTTACTAGACTTTCGATTTCCATATATGGCCCATAAATTAACATCTAAGTAGTAAAACATCTTTAAAAATAATTTAGTATTAATATCTTATAGTACTAAAAGGAGAATAAAAAATTGTCAAATCTTCCTCGTAGTCAAAGGTATACACCTGCTAAATGTCACGGGCGCAAGTTTGTTTCCCACAAGATGACACGACGACGTTTAATTAAACAATGCCTTAATCTGCCTAAACCCTACTATTTATCTTGTCTTTGTGCTTCATTTTTTTGTAGTACTAACTTATAACACAACTATAATGCATCACCTACACTACTCTAAATTACACCTTTTTTTCACTTAACAAAGACTTGTGTCTTACAATATCGTTTTATATACATTCAACAAATTTTAATGTTTACTGATTTCGTATTTAATAATGTGCCATGATGGAGTTCACATGTCAACAATATATGTTTCAAATTATCACTTAGAACTAAATTACTCCACTCTTTTTTAACTTCTTTCTCTAAGTATATTTTTAAAATTTATCCATTTATGTAAATCTCTTATGCAAATTTTTTTATTAATAATCTAAATAACTCAAAAATATACTTCATCCATTCTATGTTAGTTGTGTTGTTTTTCTATTTTGAAAATTTTCAAGATAATTGAGTCATTTTTATTTTTGGCAAAAAAATAACTTTCTGTCTTGCTTTCTCTCTTCATCTCTGTTTCTACTTTATTAATCATCCATTTAACACATTATTTTTAATTTCCATGCTAAAAATAAGTGTCCCAATTAACAAGGAACGAATGAAGTATTTATTTAAAAAAATTAGAAAATATAGTCCCTACCAAAATTTAGTTGCATCCACCTTGCTCTAGAGTATTATTATTGGGACACAGATAATAAGAAACGTTTGGTATTCATTTGCGGTTATACTTACATTTTGTATTGTCTCTTCTGGGATATCTAATAAAATTGAAACAATATTGTGATATTTTTGTTGTCGATAACAAATATTGGAACGATACTGTGGTATTTTTGTCGTCGATTACAAATATTGGAATAATAAATTTTATTTATCCATAAATTATATGAAAATTAAATGAACGAGGGGTGGGGGTTTGGTAACTCACTCATGTTGCACATTTTTGTGTGCGAGTTCAAATTTGATAGTCCATGACGTCATATGACAAAGATGGCCACAACAATAATTCACTTTTTGTTCCACTAATGTCAACTGCTACAGAAAAAATTGGAAAATAAATTTTTATAGTAAAATAGAAGAAAATATTGAAGAGAATTAATGTTATTATTACAGGTCGGATTTCATGGATTTTGTAAACAGTAAATGAGTTGCAACTTTAAAAGATAGTGGTGTTAAAATTGGACGATTCAAGTTACCAAGAGCCTATGGCTCTTTGAGATTTTATAGGGGCGATTCATTTCCTTTTACTGTGGAAAGTGGACAAGCTTTTGTCTAATTATCTATAAATTTCTTCATCTTATCATCTTACAATGCAATTATCGTGATATTCTAGCAAAAGTTACCGTATCTTGTAGGAGTAGTATCATATTATTGAACCAATTGTTAAGTATTTCATGTTTATCAATATACTAGTGGAAGTTTTGGAAGATTGTAGTATGTGTTTTTGATAGAATCAAGTGGTTGGTGAACAAAAGTTCATGACAATGATTAAGAACTAACAACAAAGATAAAAGTATACTAAAACATCTGGTTATAAGACCGATAACAATAGCTAAGTTATAGAGACAAACGAACACAGAGAAATCAAAAAATGCTATGGGCACACGATTTCACTAGCAGACTACTACAAGAACATAAATGTATATGGACATGAAGTGGGAAAAACTAAAGATCTTATTTCAAAACTTACTTCAAAGAGTGTGAAATCTGTGTATAGTGTGAGTAAAATGTTTCATAATACTCCTGCATTGACGTTAAAATGTGATTTATGGATATTTGTACTTTCTTTGATAAACAAAAATGCTCAAACACCTCAAATTGACAAGTAAAAGGTCAACAAAAATACGTCAAAAAGCAGCACAAGCACACTAGGCAAATCTCCTCGACCCAACAACAAGCTAGTGACAATAGAGACAAGGAGGAGGACCAAAACAATTACTCCATCTGTTGCTGAAAATTTGTCACGTATTTTTATTTTCGTCCATTCTATAGAAAATTTGTCACATTTTACCTTTTATTATTTTTTGTAGTGAGCCTTATATTCCACTAACTAATTCTCCCTCACATTTTATTATAAAACTAATTTTTAAAAGTAGAACTCACATTCCATTAACTTTTTCAATTCACTTTCTACTACATTTCTTAAAACTCGTGTCCAGCAAAAATTGCGACAAAATTTAAGGGATGGAGGAAGTAGTATATGTAAACCACCTTCAACCCAAAACAATGAGAAAAACCATGCACAAAGAATACCAAACAATATAATAATGAAGTCGGAACACACTCATCAATCTAAATACTCCCTCTCTCCTTGAAAATTTATTACGGTATTTATTTTCATTTTCGTCCATCTCTAAAAATTTATCACATTTCCTTTTTATCATTTTTAGTAGTGGACCCACATTCTATTATTTTTCAATACACTTTCTATTTCATCTCTTAAAACTCGTGTCGGATCAAATGGTGATAAATTATAAGGAATGGAAGGAGTAACCAAGACGGACAAACATACCTATGAATAATATAAATGAATTTGTTTTTAGTGAGTATGGCTTGTTCATGCCCCTTTATGCACTATTATTCTAGTATTATGCTTAAATAATTTTTTTCCTATCTTGATTTTGTTACATATGATGAGCACGAATGGATATGTTTTCTTCTTTGTGAGCAATCACGGGCGAAGAACAGTAGAAAATAGAAAACGCTGCCGAAAGTGGAAAAAAAGAAGAAAAATTAGTGGAATAATTCATACTTAATTATCACTAATAAGTAAATTTTGACTTTTTAGTGGAATTTAGCAAATTAATACAAGTGGAGATTAACTACTTTCTGACCTCATGCAACGGATCTTGCATCACCTGAACTGTTTATTCGCCTATTTTTTCTTATTTACGTATCGATTTTAAATAGACTTTTTTATTATTGTTTGTATTATGTACCTGTGTCATTATTTTTTTGGCTTAAGCAAGTATCATAAAAAAATTACACCTGATGAGTTAAATTTTTGCCTATTTGTAATATACTTTTCCTAAATAAATACACACACATTTTAATGGTGTCGATAAGCATTTATATATAATTTTCTATATATTAGTCTTCTCCATCTGGTCAAGTAATTAGCTAAAATTGGAGTTGAAAATGAAATCACTTATTGAAAATCGAATCAAGCCAATTCCTATTTTTTCTTCTTAATTAAATGCAACAAAACAAAATGACCGTCTATATTTAACAAGATTCCTTTGTGATAAGATTTAAAACTCATGCCCTTAAAATTTTAAAAATTGATTATATATATTTTTTTAAATATAGCTCAGCTGAAATGTGTATTTTAAGGTTGAATTTAGACTTAGTAAAACAATTTGAGATTATGGACTTGTTTAATGGTAGTAGTGATTATTACCATACACGTGGGGGCACCAACTAATGAAATACAGATCTAATAGTATAACTTTGCTGTCTGGATAAAACCTACTCAAGTTGAAAAGTTCCTAGTTAATACCTAGTTATTGAGTATCATTAACTAATTTATCTTTAAATATTCATATCATGCGTCAATTATTGGTATTTTGAGATGAATAATTGCGTATAAAATCAACAGTTTCATCATTATTTTCAGAGCCTAATGATTACTATAGAGTTGAGTAACATATTCGCTGATGCACAATTAATAGTCAGTTTTTTTTTTGTCATTTTAGACAGTCTATAAAAATAATTTTTTTTAAGAGTGTGACGTGCTTCATTTTTTTTATCAATTTTTCCTATTTATTTCTCTTTCTTGCTATTTATCAATTTTTTTTATTAAAGTAATAAATTAGAAACACACCAAAATTTATATATATTTTTCTCAACAGCATATTGTAAAAATTATTATAACATAGAGAAATCATTGTGATGATTAATTAATTCGTTATGAAAATAAGGGACCCATATTAACGGTATTACCGTTCAACATGGGACACGAATCCACCACCACAAGGGGTTTTGTCCGAAAAGAAAAGAGGCTAATTCAAGTTTTTAATATTTATTTTGAAATTAGTGAAAAAATACTTCAATTTTTAAAGTATAGTCATTTTTCACAATCAATTATAGCAAAGTTTATCCTACGTGGCGTATGTAATGACAATTTTAAACAACATAGAATTTACATGACAAAATTAGTCTTATAATTGTAAGTTAACATATAAAAATAATGTCGTTTGGATGATTAAATTAAGTTAATTTTTATATGTAATTTGAATTTTTAACGTATTATTTTGTCAAAACGATATTGTTTTGATCTAGTTAAACATTTCGATGTCACCTAATTTATGATTTAATTTGGACGATATTTAATTACATCTATTAATAATTTATTTTTGGCAAAATACATACTTAGGTCCTTATATTTTAGTCAAAATGTTCATTAGGTCCTTGTACAATTTTTTTATTTTAATAGGTCCTTATACTTTTCACAATATTTTTATCAGATCCTCGTACAATTTTTCGTTTTAGTAGGTCCTTATACTTTTATCCTAACTTTCATTAGGTCCTTGTACAATCTTTTATTTTAGGGACTTTTTTACATTTATCTTGGATAATAATCTAAATTAATTAAACTTAATGAACTTTTTAATATTCCATTATTTAACTTAGCATAATCTATAAATATAATATCATATTGTTATCCAATAATCTCAATAAGTCGTAGAGAATAATAAAAAGATTAACCGTGATGATTGAAGATTAAAATCGAAGTTTTTTTAGAATAACTATCCGAATTTTCAATTGATTATTTATATTTATATTGAAAGATACGTTTCCTGAATATTTATAATTATAAGATAAGTTAAATAATAAAATTAAAAGGTTCATTAAATTTAATTAAATATAGATAATTATCTAAGATAAAAGTAAAAGAATATTTTAAAATAAAAATTGTATAAGGACCTAATAAAAGTTATAATTAAAGTATAAGGATCTACTAAAATGAAAAAATTGTACGAGGATGTGATGAAATTTATGAGAAAGGTATAAGGACCTATTAAAATGAAAAAATTGTACGAGAACCTAATGAATATTTTGATTAAAGTATAAGGACCTAAGAATGTGTTTTGCCTTTATTTTTTCTACCAGATTAAAGTGCAGATTGCTATACAGACCTTTGATCATAAAAAGGCAATCTTATTTCCATGTGCTTACGAATGAAAATCCACTTAATGGTCTAAAATATATAGTTAATTGAGCCAATTTTGCTCCCTTTTCTCAAGCATTGAGTTTTATTTTCAATAATGCAACAATTAAACTTTGATCTCATAAGCCGCCACGAATATAACAATTATTTTTTTCTCGATTTAGATCTAAGTGTGCGTTTTTTTTATCGCAGCCTCAAAGCACACTACATATCTTACAATAAAGGTGAATATTGTATAATCAATTTAAAATAAATTGAGATCAATCAAGATAGAAGATCTCTTCCATGTCGACATGATTCACTTGTATGATTTCAACTTGTTTTGTCTTATCCAAGTTAATTGTTTATATATTGCCTTAACTGCATTTTTTTTGTTTTAGGTACTTATTTAGTTATTTAATAGAAAATACTTAGTCTATCAAAAATAGGACATAATTTATCCATATCCTTTTCTGTTGGGAGAAAACGATATACAAATAAGATAATAATAATTTATAATTATTGCACATTAAATAAAATAAAATATTTAAAAAAGAGCGACTTCAAGTTGAGAAATAATGATTTACCAAGCTGAATAAATTGACTTGGCATTGAGAAACATAATCTATAATTTACTAACCAACTCAATTGGAAAGGTAATTATATACATAACAGAATAAATCCCACAAAGATAATGACTCTTTCCAAGTGTTGGAAACATCACTAAAACATGCTTTAAAGATAGCCACTTGATTTGATTATACACATTAATGCTAAGTGTGATATACATTGCAAAACGACTTGTTTTAAAATTTTAAACTTATTATAATTAAATATACTTAAGTTGGTACTACTCCTTATTAGAAACTAATATTTTATGTTTATATTCAATTACCTCAATGGTAAGAAAATTAATGAATTGTATTGTATATAGTCTTTAGAATAAAGTTATTAATTTATTAAAAATGACTAATTATCTTAAAATTATACTATGACTCTATAATTTTTATAACACTCCTTATTCGTTTATTTCAGTAATAAAGGGTTTTACATTCCGAAAAACTATTGAGGGTGAACAATATTTTGTGAATTTCAAAAAACAAATACTCCTCCCGTCCCACATTTGGAGTCACTTATTGTTATGACTCGAATTTTACGAAAGAGTTTAAGTGTGTAATAAATGAAGTGAGATGGTAAAGTGTGTAATAAATGAAGTGAGATGGTGGAGTTGGTTGAAGGTGTGTCCCTTTTGACTTTTTATTTTTGTTTTGATTTATTTTAACGTAGATAATGACATTTTTATGTTATTTTGATGAAGAATGTGGTAAAATTATATGACCAAATATGGAAAATTCTAAAAGTGACTCTTAAACTGAAACGGACTTTTATGACAAAAAATTACTCTTAATCTGGGACGGAGGGAGTAAATATCTCGACTCCACTATAAATTAAAGGGAAATTGGTCTCTAAAACCATGAACTTTGCCTAAAATTTGGTATTTCCCATGAACTTTGAAATTGGTATATAATATCACAAACTTTGCATTTTGTTTGGTATTTCCCACGGCATGTTTATTACTATATTTGACTAACTTACAAGGCTTTTATCATACTTGACACAATTAAATCAACGTGGTTTTCAACGTGACTTTTTATGCTACATGTTATGAACTTAAAAAGTGGTTTCAAATATTATAAAACATATCACGGTTGCCTATGTTAAATAAGATTTTGATGAAAATATCTTATTTGAGTGAGTTTGGGAAATACCAAACAAAATGCAAAGTTCGTGATATTATATACCAATTTCAAAGTTCATGGAAAATACCAAATTTTAGGCAAAGTTCATGGTTTTAGAGATCAATTTCCCTAAATTAAATGAGTCAATCTTGACCTTCTCAATACTTGAACGCATGTTGATATTACAACATTAAATTAAGCCATATTATTATGAGAAATTGGAAATGGAACGTGTTTTGTCATCTTTCTTTATGGGCAATGCGTCACCAAAAAAAAATCAAAATTATTGGGTCTAAGTCAATGCAGGCCTGTATAAAGACTACATTTCCACTAGATATCAGTTGATGATATTGACTCTTTTATGTCCCTTCAAAAAAAAAATGTTTTCAAATTTAATTTTAATTTTAATTTAATTTATTTTATATATCATTGCTTTTGATCGCTTGTCTCAAACTTTGCTAGCCTGTTATCGCCTCAAACCTTTTTTATTACTAATAAAACAAAATTGTATCATCCTAGCTATAAATTCATATAGTAAGTGCAGATATGAGGCTTTCCTATATAATTCTGTGAATTAATGATTGGCTTGATGATTAAAGAATACTCCACAATAGCTCCCTAGCAGTGGTCTATTATCCAGAAAACAACTGTCATTAATAATATAAAAGGGTAATATAGTTAGAGTTTTAATATTAACTGTAGATCTAATATATTAGTAATAATTTTATGTGGCCCATTACTTTATAATAATGTTATGGTCTCATTTGGTCCTTCTTAGTGATCATGAACAAGGCATAATAATGTGATTATTAAATGGTTAAACAATTAGGGAATTTTGTTAGTTGTGGTACAGCAGATAATAAGCAAATTATTCACATATATTAAGTTAATGCATTATACTCCATGCGTTCCGGGGATTTTTTTTAAAATTTAAAAAATTGATGTGTTAAGAGTATTTAAAGTGGAGAAACTAAATAAGAGATGAAATAAAAACAGAGTGGCAAAGGAAGTGTATTATTTTGTAATATACGAAGTAGTAAATAACTAAAAAGGACCAAATAATATTAGGGTGAATGGTATATTAATTAGTGCTTGAGAGTTTGAGTAGTATTTAATTAGCACTTTAATCGTTTTCATTTGTAGGCTGTAGCAATCGAGTAAAAGTCGAAGATGTATAGAACTGTCATTGATCTTATTGGTTGTTACTACCTTAATAAAATGAATTTTTTCAATAGTGAAGTTAGTCAAGAATTTTCTACACAATCTAATGAGAAAACAACCATTAAATGTTATGTAATTATACTTTTACTTTTATTTTTTAAAATTAGCAGTGTAATTTAATCTATACATATAATTAAATTAATTATGTCATTTATTTTTGAAAAATTCTTAGTCACCGTTTAATATATAAATCAACAAAAAATTGAATCCATATATACCAGTTGACTTCTTGAATTTGTGTATCAAATCTCATTTTGTAAATTGGAATTGGAGGGCACAATGAGTAAGTTCCCCATTACTGCACTAATTATACAACATTATTGTACTCGAAAAAACTGTTTATGCAAATTGTGTTGTTGTAAACACTATTTCATGATATCCATTTTTGTGGTAATAAATGATTTGATTCACAACATGACATGTGATATTTCAGGGCCCTCCATCATCAACTGTTACACCATATATTAACCACTGTTAGCTTCCATCATCAACTGTTACACCAAATATTAACCACTGTTAGCTTCCATCATCAATCACCAAATGAGCACACATTTTTCTAGTAGAAATGAGTTCTTGGTTTTAATTATGGCTTCTTGATTTTTCTTACAATTATGGGTGGAATTTTCAGTTTAAATATTGACCACATTTTTTTCTACAGCCTTCGTACTGTTTGGCAATCCATGTGTGACATACATCCACTTTTTTTAAGTTTAATTTTAAAACTATAAATTTAGATTGATTGCATTCAACTAGGGTGTATAATCATTTTTATTTTATATTTAAAGTTAATAATTCGTTGTTAATGTATGTACTTCAAAATTAGGAAATATTCTTTCTTAAAGTTTTAATGAATAATAATTTGGGATTATTACACCATAATTGGATTTTATTTGTGTCTCTTAAAATTTTTGTCTCGTTTGGAGTTAGCTGTGTGATCAACTTCTCTCTGGTGGAAAAGATTGATAGATAAGGTCATGTTGCATTATTTAGTGCGTTTGTCAGTTATTTTTCTTTTCTAATGGTTTCAATTTGAGTAATTTTATTTATTTTTGAGTAAAGGCCAAATGTGGTCCCTAACATATGGCCGTTTTATCAATTTGGTCCTTAACATTATCATTTTGATTATTTGGTCCCTCACAAATAAACTCGGATCCGAATCGGTCCTCACTTAACAGAACCGTCAAAAAATAGACGGTGATTGCAATTTGACTATATTAAATTACTAATGGTAATTAATTATACCTAATTATAATTCTTAATTCCTATTAAATTACAAATTATTCATTTCATTTTGCAACTGATACTATCTTTTTTTCCAATTTTACTAATAGGAAAAGAATTATAATTAGGTATAATTAATTACCATTAGTAATTTAATATAGTCAAATTGCGGTCATCGTCTATTTTTTGACGGTTCTGTTAAGTGAGAACCGATTCGAGTCCGAGTTTATTTGTGAGAGACCAAATAATCAAAAAGATAATGTCAAGAACTAAATTGATAAAACAACCATATGTTAGGGACCGCATTTTTGGCCTTTACTCTTTATTTTTAGCCTTTTGTTGTAATTGATTCAGTTCATGTCACTTTTGACACAACAGCGGATCAATTAAGAAGATTGTTCACCTTTTGAAAGTTTTAGATTGTTTTGTAGTATAATTTGACAATTACGATTACCAAATTTACTAATACTTAACAAATAACGATAAATCGGTCTTAAAACGTTTATCCAAATAAGGCCAAACATGGAAATTATTACTAGTATTTATTTACATTTATAACACTTGTCCATTGGATTCTAATTGAACAATATCAAATTATGGGCAAAACCACTTAGTCACACGTGAGAGTGGTCCGGCTACAAATGTAAACGATTCTCTTTTATTATTGTGAAATACTGAAATTCAACTATTTAATTAACCGATTTTTCTCATGCTATAAATTACTCCACTTCTATTTGGTGAAGCCCAATTCAAATTTAGGAGGTTGACTTGTGAAATTGACAGCCCTACTTTATGTACATGCGTGCCCATTGCCCATCAAAGTTAATATCCATGGATTTACTAGGGACATGGGCAAATATTTGGTACATCTATATTTTATAGGAGTATCATCTCATAGTATATTAGGAAAATAAATAATGAAGTTATAATATTCAAAGATTATCAACCCAACTCGGAGATGAAAAAAGAATATTTTTTTAGCATTAATACGTGGATTAATATTGAATGACATAATTTCCTTTTCCTTGTTCCTTGTTCCTTGATTCCAAGTTGGTGCCGCGATCCTTGGTTGTTTGGTTTTGGTACTGTTCGGGTTTGGTATCTCTATTGTTGGTGTCAGTTGAGATTATTTGCTTATTTTAATACTTCGCTCACTCGTTAGTCCATGGTTTGAGTATTTTGTTCTTCAAATAAAAAATACAAATCCAATCATTTTTAGGTAATAACCATTCTATCACTCAATAAAATAACAGAAAAGAATTGATTGTTCTTTCTTAATCTCAACACTAATTAAGTGAAATTACAATGTTCAAGATTTCATATAGAATCAAATCATTTCCAAACAAATATATGTCACGGTTTTGACATACATCTAGGTAGGTTTCTTGTCTTGAATTTCAAAGTGAAATATAGGCAGTATATCCATACTCATCGACTTGTTTCATGCTTGTCAATAATATTATTCCTTCAACCAAAAATCCATATAGGAAATGTCAATAGATGCATGCATATTCTAGTTGCTTTTAGTTGTCTAGTCATTGCCATTTCGTCACATATAAATTTCTTCAAAAGTTTTCTCTTCACATTAAATTAATCATCATTTCAAGCCTTATTATGTGGTAGACTCCATCTAACATGTCAATTTTGTATTTTGTGCTCTCTATTATTGCACCCCTTTTATTTCTAGCAAGCCAATATGTCGCAAATACTACTCATGGCATTCAATACTATCTTGCTTTTTCTTTATTATATCCCTTTTCATTATTTTCCCTCGAGAAAAAGCACGTAGCATAGTATTTTTCTATGAAAGCACGCTACTACCTTTGTCCGTAAAAAAATATAGAGAGACTTGAAATTTATTACTACCTCCGTCTTTGAAAAACAGAAACCTTTGAAATGAAACGAGTTTTAATACACAACTGGTAAAGTAAGAGAGCTGAAGAAAAAAATGAGTAAAGTAAGAGAGAAGAATTAAAAAAATAGTGAAAATAGTGTTAGTGGATTGTGTGGTCCACTTCCTGAAATCAGAAAATTTAGAAAGTTTTTATTTTAAAAGGATGGAGTAAAATGAAAATTGTTTCTATTTTTAAGGAACTGGTTATAGTATTAATAAATAGAGATTTATTTTGTTGATAATTTAAAAATAAAAAAAAATATGAATATTTTTTGTTGACTTAATTAAGTTTAGTCATAAAGGGCTCGTCAAAAAAATCAAATATGGAAAACCAATAAAGTTATTTTAAGCTTTTTCTGGGTGACAATAAGATATTCCATGATCAAGTATGGGTTGGGCCTGCCGTCTATATTTTAGCAGAAATAAATTTTGAAGCCCAACTTAATCATCTTTTTATTTCGATATTGTATGATGTGTATTCACTTAATTTGATTGGACTCCGAAAATAAAAGTTCAGGAGTATAATATTTGCAGTGTAATATTATGCAATATCATGTGCTTGTTAATAATATAACGTCATTTTTGGGCCTAAAACATGGGCTCTAAAAATATTGGGGGCCCATATTCTATACATGTTGAAAGAGTTGTTGTAGTGCAATTGTTGGTGTGGTTGTTGTAGGCCATTCTGCAGCGGATGCAGAACATAATTCCGATGTTGGATTTATTAGCTAAAAATAGTTTGCAACCTAAATGAACAAATGGAAAAAAGAAAAATTTTTATTATTATTACTATTATATACGATCTTGTTAGGATGAGACTTTTTGGGTATAATTGAGAAATGAGATGCAATCTCAGCCACTAATTCACAAGATTAACTTAATGTCAACAACTATCACATTATGTCAATACGGGGATATAATTGTCTTTTCATTAAATTGTGTTTGAATTCATTTTCTAAAATCCTCTCTAAAACTCTAGCTGCAAAGTCTTCAAATCTTCAACATTCAAATCTTGAAATCTTGAAATCTTCAACATTCAAATCTTCAAATCTTCATATCTTCAAATCTTCAACATTCAAATCTTCAAATCTTCAAATCTCTTCAACATTCAAACCTTCAAATATTCAACATTCAAATCTTCAAATCTTCAAATCTTCAAATCTTCAACATTCTTCAAATCTTCAAATCTTCAATATTCAAATCTTCAAATCTTCAAATCTTCAACATTCAAATCTTCAAAACTTCAAATCTTCAAGTCTTCAACATTCAAATCTTCAACATTCAAATCTTCAAATCTTCGACATTCTTCAAATCTTCAAATCTTCAACATTCAATAAAATAACACTTATTAAAATGTCAACAACTAAAAATTAACACTTATAATTCACATATCAATACCGAGAATATCGAATGTCAACAACTAACAAATCGCACTTATAATTCACATATCAATACCGAGAATATCGAATGTCAACAACTCGTATTAAAATGTCAACAACTAACAAATCGCACTTATAATTCACATATCAATACCGAGAATATCGAATGTCAACAACTCGTATTAAAATGTCAACAACTAACAAATAACACTTATCATTCACATATCAATACCGAGAATATCGAATGTCAACAACTCGTATGAAAATGTCAACAACTAACAAATAACACTTACTATTCACATATCAATACCGAGAATATCGAATGTCAACAACTCGCATTAAAATGTCAACAACTAAAAAATAACACTTATTATTCACATATCAATACCGAGAATATCGAATGTCAACAACTCATATTAAAATGTCAACAACTAACAAATAACACTTACTATTCACATATCAATACCGAGAATATCGAATGTCAACAACTCGTATTAAAATGTCAACAACTAACAAATAATACTTACAATTCATATATCAATACCGAGAATATCGAATGTCAACTACTCGTATTAAAATGTCAACAACTAACAAATAATACTTATAATTCACATATCAATATCGAGAATATCGAATGTCAACAACTCATATTAAAATGTCAACAACTAACAAATAATACTTATAATTCACATATCAATATCGAGAATATCGAATGTCAACAACCCGTATTAAAATGTCAACAACTAACAAATAACACTTATAATTCACATACCAATAGTGAGAATATCGAATGTCAACAACTCGTATTAAAATGTCAACAACTAACAAATAACACTTATAATTCACAACTAAGGGAATTGTTGTTGACATGGTTTGAAAGTGTAGTTGACATGACTTATAATTGTTGTTGACATGACTTGTACATAATTTATATCTCAATACCGAGAATATCAAATATCAACAACTCGTATTAAAATATCAACAACTTATAAAATTCATACTGATAAACTTCTAAACCATGTACATGCCAAAAAAAATGACACGAAATCAAACATTTAAAACTTGAAAAAACACAAAATAGAAAAGAAAAAAGAAAGTAAGAAAGAAAGAAATGCATTTGTTTTGTTGCAACAGACATAGCAACTGCATTATAACCCTCAATGAAACATTAATAACAAAGTGAAAAAGTTAATCAAACGAGAATTGAAGTGCAACTGCGAAGAAACCAATCCGTTTCCAACTCAATTCAAATGAAACAGCTACTTGATGGATTATTCATGAGAAAACTCCAAAACATATTCCAAAAACATTAACTCGCACCTTCAAACTAACACAATTAACAATTACTTGTTTAGCATAATGAAACAACTACTCAAAATCGAAAGCATGAGGAACAGCAAACTTGAGCCATAGGTTGAGCCGGGAAAGAAAATGAGCTTTTAAACCCCATCAACGGGAGAGCATTATGCATCAATCCACCGTACAAATTCCTTTAATTCCTCGTGTATTTAACAATAGTTTTTATATCAAATGTTAACAATTTGTCAACAACTTGATAGTTTTCAACAACTCAAAAAAAATTTTTGAAAATGTGGCCTCTTAGATTTTAAACCAGTCTTATGAAGAGAAGAACCCCCCATAAATTAACTAATGGCCCTAAAGAACAAAGATCACAGCAATTTTATTTCGCCCGGGCTAGAAAATAGAGTTAAGATAAGTTACTCCACCAAAAAAGTAACTAATCCATGCCGTCAATATTTTCCCCAGCAAGTTTATCATAAAAAATTAAAAGGGATCACTACTTCCAAAAAAAAATTTAAAGTGCCGATTATTTTCATATTAGTATACACCTTTAAAAATCACAAAATATAAGATGCGAATACATATATATCACTTTTGAAAACCTTTTAAAATTTTAAGAATTGACCTTTGATTTACAAATTTGAGAGATTTTTTTGGGTTTAAGCTTTTTTTCGTTTTGAGACTCCCCAACCAATTCTAAATCCAAAGAAAGAACCATCATGCAACTCAGGAAAAATGATTCCCAAAAAAGAAAGAAGGTTAAAAAAAAAATACTAAGTAAAATTTAAACAGTATATTTCCAATTCATATCCAGGGTATCAATTTTCTACCAAAAGAACCCTTTCACCCGCAAAAAAAAACTTTTCCTAAAAAAGACAAAAAACGTTTAAATAATTCAGAGTTTAAATGCCACTTCAATCCAAAACAAGAAGACCATCGTCGTTAAAATTTTTTTGGGCCCGCACAACATCGTAGTATTTTTTTTAAACTAGATTCAAGCTTTCCTAAATTTGTGAAAAAACAAAAAGAATCAACACTAATTTTGCATCCAAGCGATTCATACACGGGGCTTAAATCATGAAAAGGAAATCAACCCTTTTTGTTCCCCGAAAAATTGAGGGATTCCCTTAATGGCGGAATTCTCAATTTGGGTCGCTTTGAAAACGAAATAAACCAAAAACATTTGCCGGGCCAACAACCCCGACGCCGCCACCATCACATCGTAAAATGCAAAAAATTCCTCCTACCACCAAAAATAACACTTATAATTCACATATCAATTAAAGGAATATTGAATGTCAACAACTATCAAATAACACTTATAATTCACATATCAATACCGGGAATATCAATGTCAACAACTCGTATTAAAAGCCCAAAAACCAACAAATAACACTTATAATTCACATATCAATACCAAGAATATCGAATGTCAACAACCGATTAAAATGTCATCACCAAAAAAAATTTAAAATTATAATTCACATATCAATAAAGGGAATTTTCGAATGTCAACAACTCGTATTAAAATGTCAAAACTAAAAAAAAACACTTATAATTCACATATCAATAGCCAAAATATCAAATGTCAACAATTAAAACAAATAATTTTCACTTTGAATATCATTATTTAGGTGAATTCCATCCCCATCATCATCCATACATCAATCATTCAAGCAAGAAAAAAAACAAAAACAAAAAAAAAACAAAAAACCGAGGGGGAAAAAGGGGAAAAATATGTATAAAAATCAATACAAAATCAATCGGGTCAAGGGCCGTTTAAAATCTAAACGAGAAAAAAAGAAATGAGATTAAAAATTTAAAATTTCATGTGTGTCCAAAAAGATCTCCCCAATTCCCAAAGCCCCCGCTTTTCCCCGGGGGAGATTGCGGGGAAACTCCCACGGCCACATTCCCCCGACATGTGGACGTCCTGGCCGGGGCGTTTCTCGCCCCGGGAACCCCTATTTCCCATCTTGCCTTTTTCCTCGTTCACGAATCCAACCACCCTTTCGAACCCCCATTCCCCGTGTTTTCCCAATTTTACCGAAAGGTTTTTAATTAACGCGAATCAACATTCGATCATCAATTATTCAATTCGTTTTTTGTTTTTTCTCGAATACCGCTATTTTCCCCGACGGGGTTGAAAACGCCGATTTTTCACCAACCTTTGGGGTCAAGGGGCTCGTGAAAGCCTTTTCCACCTATCCGAATATCTAAACAAAGTTTTCCCATGAGAAATCAAAAATGACAAAGAATTTTAAGGATTGATCCGGTTTTGGGGGTAAGAATGATGATTGGATCACCGGATCGACCGGGGCCATCTTTTTTATCCCTAATTTAAAAAATAAAATTTATTATTATGCCCTTTTATACAAAAAAACTAAAAAAAATTTTTTAAAAATTCCCCCATTTAAAAAAGGGGTGATATTCTTCATTTTCACCACTTAAAAAAACTCAATTGGGTCATGGACTCCCTATAATAGGGGTTGTGATCAATTGAGATTATTTAGGGAATTTAGAAACGGGTTTAATATCACCCACTCATTTTTATTAAATGAAATGGGCCGATTTTTCCACACAAAAAAAAATTTTTAGATTAAATTTATTATAAAAGGGTAAAATGGTAATTTCATAGTAATTAAACTTGAACAAGAACTCCCATCTCTTACTCGCTTCTCGATCTCTCTCCATCTCTCATTTCTCTCTAGCCGCTGCCTCTCTTCGTTCCGGCACCACAGGCCATTGCTTCTTCAGAAGTCGGCCTCGCGTATCTCTCTCTCGTTTCTTTTCTTTCCGGCATTTCACAACGCCATCGCTTTCGCGCGTACCTCTCAAATCGATGAGGAAGGTTTGGGGAAGGAGAAGAAGCTCGGGGAAAAATCGATGAGGTTCGTGAATTCGCGAAGAAAATCATGAGAGAGAAGGAATCGAGGCCGTGGCGGCAATCGACGCTAATCGGAGGATTTACTCTCTAGCTCTCTCGCATCTGGTCAATCCGACGAGGAATTCATCATCGACGTCGTGATCCGCTTCATCCTCGCGGAAGAGACACCACGTCCGGCGCGATGTCGTTGCTAAATTGATTGCGCTCCGTATTCAGGTTAGTTGTTTTCTTTTCCCTAATTTGATTAGGTTTTGTGATTCATCTCCAATTGTTTATATTATCGGTTAGGAAAATGCAAGTGATGCAATCTAGCAAATTTGGTTGTGCATTCTTCTTCACGATTAGGTTGGATTGATTTGGAATTATTTGAATTCATGAAGAATGCTAATTCCTTCGTACTCCTTTAACTTTGGTAGTTATTAGTAGTATTTAAGTTTTTGAGGTTCAATTTGATAAAATTTTGTATCACCGAATTGAAATGCTCGGTGTGTGTTTGTGTGTGTGCGTTTCTTCCAATTTTAATCATTTTGTTGTGATGAACTTGATTGAATTGAAAATATTTTCCAACACGTAGATTGTGATTGGGGATTTGATGTGGCGCTGATTTTGAGGATGCGTTGACAATTGATATTCTCGTATCCAAATGTGAATTATAAGTGTTATTTTTAATTGTTGACATATTAATCGAGTTGTTGACATTTGATATTTTGGGTATTGATAGGAATTATAGTGAA
>NC_062968.1:26543948-26571058 GCF_023119035.1 Salvia hispanica | reverse complement strand
GCCACTCAAACCCGATGCTTTTGAAGTAGGAAATGAACTTCTTCTCCACTCCCAGATCCTCCAGGTCTGAGAGGCACAACTTCTTTCCGGACTTTGCCGATTTTCCATTCGTGGCTCGGCCATCACATGCCTTCTGCAGCTTTGGGTCCTCAAACTGGACCATGGCTTCCAACAACCTCTTGGTCACAAGGACTTCCATCGTCTCAAATGGGCTCTCTTCCACGGCTGGTATCTCAGCCTCCTCTTTGTCTGTTGGATGGGCAAATGGCACGCGGATCGCCTCCGGCTCGCTAATCACCACAGTGGTGTTAACGGGGTGAGATTTCTTCTGCTGGGGCTTAGCAGTATGCTTCCCCTTCCTTTTCCTCTCAGCCTCGTATCTCGTCTCCATAGCCTCTGGAGAGATCTCCTTCTCAGCTGCCACAGTCTCCTGGACCGGGGGGATATCATCCCCTGCCTCCTCTGTGTCCTCCAGCCTTAGGCGCTCGGGCCTGCCTACCTCTGCCTCATCCACTGGCTTCCTATTACGACGGGAGTGCCTCCTCGTCAGCCTCTCATCAGTTGGTGTCCCTTGTTCATCAGTAGTTATATCGTCTATCACGACGATGTCAGTTTCTATCCCTTCACACACTTTCACGGCATCTTGTTCACCGCCGTCTCTTTCTTCCTCCTTCTCAACATCCTCTCCTTTATCCTTTTCTTCCTCCTCAGTCTCCTTTTTAGCAACTTCCTCATCAAAACTCTCACCTTCCTTCTCAGCCTCCTTGTCAACAACTGCCTCACCTTCTTCACCTACGCTGCCCTCACTACACTTCCCATCATCAACAGTCTCCTCTACACCCTGTTCCTCCATCTCTTCCACATCCCCTGTTTCTGAGGTTGACTTTGGTTCCTTCTTAACTGACGAAGTTGACTCCTCGTCGCTCTCCGAACTCAGGTGAACTGGATCCCCTGTTGTAAGCCCCGATCTGGTGGTGACTGGGAATATAGTTTCCTTGACCCGCCAACTAGTCTGGGCGCTTCTCCAACCAGGTGAGTTGTTCCAGTGTCCGAACCGGTAGCTCCTGTTCATAAACTGAAAAAAGAAACAAAAGAAAACATGTTAAATAAATTATTTACACCAAAACATTCGCAAGCAAACTAATAACACCATGCATCCCCGGCAACGGCGCCATTTTGACAGGTCCAAAGAGTGCAGTGCAGGTTTGTACTGTGATATGTGTCACTCGATCTAATAGGTCCAGAGGATTGTTCTAGACTTCAGAGGCTAGAAGATCATGAGACTTATCAGAAAGGGTCGTTGGGTGCACTCTGTCCCTTCAAAAACCTCAACCCACTATACTACAACTAGCACAGGGAAGTAAAGGATCGATCCCACGAGGAAGCAGGTGTTACGGAACTGTATTTGAGGATGTTTTGGGAAAGGGTTGGCTGCTGCCACGCAATTTTTGTGGGTCGAGAACTTAAACTACTGGGTCTGAGAGATAAGCGAAACTTTACTCTACCTATTGGGTCTAATAGATCAGGAGAACTTTACTCTACCTACTGGACCTAAGAAACGAAAGCGTACGGAACATACATGACTCAGAGAAAGTGAGATATTTTAAAGTTCTAAGACAACTGGAGTAAACTTAACTAGACAGACTTTCCTAATTTGGACAGACAAGCATAAAGTGAAAAAGCAAGACAAGTTCCTTAAACTACCAGGGTCTGGAAAAGCATGCAGAAAAGTAAAAGAGACAAAGTAGATCGTACTGACAGGTCTAGCAGATATGCAGAAAAAGTAAAGTACATGCAGAAAAGTACTGACATAAAGCAGATCTGGTTCTAACTACCACCAACTTCATCTTCTTCGGGAACCAAACGAGAATAGCAGAGAAAACAGGGTATTAAACACCATGAAAACAGAGCAACCTTAAATCTAAACTTAAAACGAGACTTAAAACGAGAAATTAAAGCCTAAACTAACAGATCTACGCTACTGGACCTAAAGGATGCAGAAACAGAAAGTAAATAACCATAATCATGCATAACGTAAACATCAAGCATCAAATATGCGAAACTCCAACTCCGAAACACCAAGATTCAACAAATCCAAACACCTTCATATGCAAATTCCCAACCTCCAACAACAAACACAGATCTCAGCTCCAAACATCCAACAACAAACAAAAACGAGAGCTAAAAACTAGAGATGAACATAAACTCAGAGATATTCAACCAAAAGCAAACATAAACTTCCATAATAACTTGAAATAGGTCTGAATCCAGTAGATCAAAGCAAGAAACTAGAGTTGCGAAACTTAAAACCAACAAGGTACTAAACGAAAGCAAATAAAATTGTTTCTTCGCCTCCACGAGGCGGTGTTACACAGCAAAATAGCAACGATGACGATGAGAACCACGGTGGCCAGAATCCTCCATGTCCAAGTGCGCAGCAGTCGAAATGAGAAACTTGAAGTGTGGAACTAAAGCATGGAACGAAAGCTAGAGCTAAGAAAGTGCAGAAGTGGCTGTTCACGGACTCTCTCGTTCTTCAAGGTTGAGCTCTTTATATATGTGAGGCTCTGATCCCTAGGGTATCCCTCCGGTGATTTTACGCCCTTGCCCTTGAGTAAGACTCTTTAAGATAATTTGCTCTCGCTCCATTCTGCTCCTGTCGCCAACTTTTGATTCTCCCAGGTCCGAACGACGACTTCTGACTTTTGCTTCAATTTCATCTCTTTTGCATCTGCCAGGTCAGGTAACAACAACTCCTGGGTCCGACAGATTTACTACGCACCTGAACTCAATAACGCACATTAGCGCCCCAAATGCACAGAATTTTAACCCTAAACCGATGCATGAAACGAGCCTTATCAGGTATCTAAGCTTGACCAATTGGATACCCGAATACCCAAAATGGTGTCAATATATTATGGGGTGTTCGGTTTGCAAGATTGTATCCCAGAATTAAATTAGTAGTGTGTTTGGTTCTTAAGATTTAGTCCCCTAACTCAATCCTAGATGGATAATAATGGGATAATTAGTCATAGCTAACCCTCTATGACTAAAATAATCTCATAACTCAATCCTAGATTATATCTTCGTATTATTTTATATAGAAAACTGAACACCCACGTACAATACAAATAATTGGAGATTAAATGCTTGTGTGGGATACTAAATGACTAAACTTCTAGTGATTAATTTCTACTTAACCCAACCCAACCATCTTACTATAAACAGCTAATCATATATTTATCGGGTAACCAGTATAACCGATACACGACATATCCTAATTTAAATTCCTTTGTCCCATTAAAGTGAGACGATTCCTTTTGTGTTGTTCCATTAAAAATGAAACGTTTCTTAAAATAGAAATAACATCAACTCTATCTTTTCATCTTTTACTTTACTTTCTCTTCATTAAATCATAAAACAACATAACATAATTTTTGTGTCGAAATCCAAATATTTCATATCTATTGAGACAGGATGAGTATTATCTAATCTTATGCAATATCCCGTAAATTGAATATCATGCACTACAAGTCTATAACATACCACCAAGTATCAAGTCAGGTACATGTAAACCCGATACACAATATTATGTCATAGTATTATAATAATGACAAATATAATAATTATATATGTGAAGTGCTCTCATGTTATCTAAGATGTGTGTTTATCTTAATATACACCTATAGACATTCAAATATAAATCATTCTGAGATCATGATTCATTTTTATATGAATGTTTTGGAATGTTTGACTTATGCTAAAGTAGATGCGTTTGGATCCACTCTCTTTATTTGGGCCTATTTACTACTTAGCCCAAAATCATATGGGCCTATAACATTTAGAGTCGCGTTTTAAAGTAGCTCACTGAAAAAGGTTCGACCGATTCAAATAAATTCAACTGTAAAACCTTTTCAACTCTACCCGGAGAAATCGAGCATGCCTCCACCGAAAAAACCCAACAAAATGAACAAAGATTCGAAGAAAATCCAGAAAGGGAAGAAAAAGAAGAAGAAAAACAAGATCAAGATCATCAATAAGACAGCTGCAGTAGACAGTAAAGCTATTGATTCCGAATGGTGGGACATTTTCTGGAAGAGGAATTCTACTTCGGGTAACATATCAAAGATTGCATTTTGGGGCTTTTCCTCTCTCTAATTTTTAGGCCCTTTTCTTGAAATTTCTCTATGCTGCAAATTATGAGATGATTTTTGTTGTTTACTCACATGTCTAAACATATTGGGTGTACGAGGTTAAGCTTTGAGTGAATTCATAATTTTATATGTTAAAAAGCCCTTTTCTTGAATTCTTGGAATTGCAAGAACTGATTTTTTTTTCTTGTTTATTTCACTTGGTGTTGGGAGAATTTCATATGCTTGCAATGGGTTTTGAGTGTTGTTTTATAGTGATGCAGCTAATGATGCAAAATGTGAGAAATTGAGTGGAAATTTGGACCTTAGTTTGTCTTGTAAATATGAGGATTCTTGTTGTGCATTTTCAGATGTTCCACTTGATGAGGATGAAGGATTCAAGCATTTCTTTCGTGTTTCGAAGAGAACGTTTGAGTACATTTGTTCGCTCGTAAGGGAAGATCTCATCTCCAGGCCTCCTTCGGGGCTCATCAACATCGAGGGAAGACTCCTCAGTGTCGAGAAGCAGGTTGCTATTGCGTTACGGAGATTGGCTTCTGGCGAGTCTCAGGTTTCGGTAGGAGCTTCCTTTGGGGTGGGGCAATCGACAGTTTCCCAGGTTACTTGGAGATTTATTGAGGCCATGGAGGAGCGTGCGAGGCACCACCTCAAGTGGCCTGACTCGGGCCAAATCGGGCGAATCAAATCTGGCTTCGAAGCGTTGTGTGGGTTGCCTAATTGCTGCGGAGCGATAGATTCCACTCACATAGTTATGACCCTTCCTGCCGTTCAAACCTCGGACGATTGGTGCGATCAGGAGAACAATTACAGCATGTTCGTGCAGGGCGTTGTCGACTTTGAGATGCGGTTTCTCGACATAGTGACTGGATGGCCCGGTGGCATGCCTATTTCCCGATTGCTCAAATGCTCTGGCTTTTACAAACTCTGTGAAAGTGGCGCGCGCCTGAATGGTAACGTGAAAAAGCTATCTGCGGGAGAAGAGATTAGAGAGTACATTGTTGGCGGTGCTAGTTACCCTCTTCTCCCGTGGCTCGTGACTCCATTTGAAGGAGGCGAACCAACCTCATCGTCAAAGTTCAATCCGGTTCTCGAGACTGCAAGATCTGCTGTTGTGAAGGCGTTCGCGCAGCTGAAGGGCGGCTGGAGAATCCTCAACAAGGTGATGTGGCGGCCTGACAAGAGGAAGCTACCGAGCATCATCTTGGTATGTTGTTTACTTCATAATATCATTATCGATTGCGGGGATAACTTGGATCCCAGCGTTGCCTTGTCCGCGCATCACGACTCCGACTATAGAGGGCATGTTTGTAAGCAAATTGATGATGTGGGGAGAGATGTTAGGGAGAGGTTGGTTAAGCATTTGTTGTGTAGAAATGGAAATGTTTTGTGTTCTTGATTTTGATTGACTACAAGAATTGTAGTGTATGAGAAATTATGTTCTTGATTGTATGACTAGATTTGGTTTAAGCTCTTTTGAGAAGAGTATTCGTGTTGCGAATCTTGTCCGTCCAAAATCTCAATCCAATGGCTGAGATTTGGTCTTAGTTTTGATATAAGAATGGTTCGTAAATGAATACAATCCTATATATATATGGACACAAAATACCTAATAGAAGAAGCAATTAAGGCAAATAAAAAGGAATAATTTGGCATAGTTTTATGAAAATTTCAAATTATTATACAATCAACAATCTCTCAATCTTCAAGTGTTGAAGGCTTAACACAAGCACAAAAATGCCCTTTCTTACGCCTCTGGCTCCCTCTGCCCCCTCCATAGAGGTAATCCCTCAACAAGATTCTCCGGTCTGACATCTTCGACACACCGTTGTTCTCGTCTAGTTTCAGCAGAATGAACTGCAGCTTCTGTACTTCCAACTGTATCCTCCCGATTTTCTCAGACATTCGCCGTGCTTGCTCCGACACTCTCCTCCTCCGGGCGCCATCCTCGCCTTCAAAGTCGAACGAGGACTTTGAATCTGAGAACGACCTGTCATCGATGCTCTTCATCAACCTGCCGTTCAGATCAAACAGCTGCATCACGGACCTGTCAGCTTCGTCCAGCTGTCTCTTCAACGTCTCACATTCGATAACAGCTTTACCCCGCTTGCCCTTCTCAGTGACCTCGAGTTTCCTCTTCAAGTCATGGACTGTGATCTGGAGATTCGCCAGTTTCTGGACGTCCGAATCGAGCCTCTCCAAGACCTTCCTCTTGTTCCCTTCTTGAAAGGAATTGGTGGATCTTTTGGAGATCTCTAATTTGTCCACGCTCAAGTCCTCATCGAGTGCATCGGACGAGGCTGCAAAACTGCCTTTCTGTTTCCTCATCGATTTAGAACGACGGAAATCAGAAGTTGCGGTGGTGGAAGGAGGAATGGTTCTATTTGACTTGCCAATGGTGAGACCCACGGTGCCATCTGGTTCTGCAGTTTCCCATAACTCGACGATTTGGCTGTCCACATCAGCGGCTTCATTCTTGCTGTAGCGGTTTGAACCATCAGAGACCTGATCAAGAACAATATCTTTTGTCAAAAGTGCACTGTCTTCCACAGTGATTTCGGAAGTAGGCCTCCTGTTTCTACGGTGCTTCCCACTTTCAGATTGCAGCAACTCGATTTGCCTCAATGATTGGTCAAGCTTGGAGTGCAGAACAATGTTCTCCTGTACCATTAGATCCTTTATCTCGACTGCTGCCTTCACAACAGCTTCAAGCCTAACCCGGAGATCACGCAAATCAGAAACCGGCGCCAACACTTTCTTGTCTTCACTTCGAATGCTTTCAGGTGAAATGCCTGTGCCCTGACCATCCTGAAATGGATCATACAGCAGGATAAAGAATTAGCCAAAAAAGGGTAAAAATAGAAATGTATAAAATAGAATAAAGATAAACCCATTACTACTCTATGGACCTCCAGAGAAGTCCTGTACTAGATTTATTAGGTGGAAAATAAATCCTGCTCTTAGAAATTCTATAATATAACCATCAGATTTAAATGCTCAAATTGAAATTATCGCAAAAGTTAACGATCAAGATGTCCTATCACTTGTGATTCTTAGTCACAGGCAAAAGTTAACGATCAAGATGTCCTATCACTTGTGATTCTTAGTCACAGGCAAAGCTAAGATTGCATAATTCTGAGACTCAACATGACTTACTTAATCATAGGCATTTACACAGCGCATATATTAATTTGCAGTTCTCAGAAAAAGCCATGACTAGATATAGTACTCATTTCGAGGAGGGCTCTCTTATTATTATTCCGGCAGTCTATATATATCTGGCAGAAGTAAGCAACATATGGGTAGACTATACCCGATGGACTCTAATAGCAGGCAAAAGAACCTTCTCCGGGAAAGAAAATAAGAAAACAAGCTAATTTAGTGGAATAAAAGAAATCTATGAAAAATGGTACATAAAAATCTTAGGGCTGTGAAAGGCAGCACTATCAGATTTGACTAGTTTCTGAAAATCGTAACAATCAGTTGCAAAATATTTCCAGTGTTAAGAACTACCTGCATATTCCCGTCTTCAGGATTTTGAAACTTTATGTGTATATCAGTTTGGTCCTCCAAGGATGAAATACATTCCTTCAATGATACAATCTCTGGCCGAAATGCATCCAGTTGATTTTTGAGGCCTTCATTTTGATCAATGTATCCAAGGCATGCATCATATAGCTCATAAAACTTCTGCTCATAGAGAACCTGACTGATCATGGAATGTTGCAATTGACTGAAAAGAGAAACAGCTCGAGCCTCCAACTCATTGATCTCGTTGATTTTCTTGTCCAGCTGCAAATGCAGATTCTCTTCTTGGAGCTTAATCTTATCATGATTACCTTGCAATACCTGCAGACTAGACTCCAGCTTCTGAGTTGCTTCACGCAAGAAGTTATTCTCCTTGCTCAAATTGTCACTGTCTGTGGAGAGTTTGAGAATCAGATTCTCTTGCTCATCTCGAGTTATTTTGACCTCATTGTATTCCATTCTGAGATCTTCAGAACTGTTACTTAACTCTAGTGTCTTTTTCTCTGCTATAATAATCCTCTCTCCTGCTTCCTGAAGTTCTTGTGCCATCTGATGTAAAATTTCCTTTCCGATTTCAATCTCCACACTCAACTGATCTTTGTCTGTTACCACAGACTTGAGCTCATTATCTGTCTTCTGCAGCCTCTCCTTGAGTTGAAAATTCTCCAGTTTTGATTCTTCAAGCCTGCCCTCAGCCGCGCTCAACTTTCCAATAAGAGCAGTGTTCATCACCTTAAGTTTATTGTGATCATCACCAAGATCTCTTAGCACCCTAAGTTTCTCATCAGCGAAGCTTTGGAAAATCAAGGACAGGTTCTCAAGAGCTAACACTTTATCACATAAGACATAATTTTCCTCTTCCAGGACATTATGTTTTTCCTCGTAGTGCATGATACTATCCATTAAGAAATTATTCTCCTTTCTCAAATTGTCACTATCTGTGGAGAGTTTGAGAATCTGATTCTCTTGCTCATCTCGAGCTATTTTGACCTCATTGTTTTCCATCCTGAGATCTTCAACACTTTTACTTAACTCTATTTTCTTTTTCTCTGCTAGACTTATCTTCTCTCCAGCCTCCTGAAGTTCTTGTGCCATCTGATGCAAAACTTCCTTTCCAATTTCAATCTCAACACTCAACAGATCTCTGTCTGTTGCTACTGCCTTGAGCTCGTTATCTGTCTTCTGCAGCATCTCCGTGAGATGAAGATTCTCGAGTTTTGATTCTTCAAGCTTGCCCTCAGCCACGCTCAAATTTCCAATAAGAGCAGTGTTCATCACATTAAGTTTGCTGTGATCATCACCAAGATCTCTTAGCACCCTAAGTTTCTCATCGGCGAAGCATTGGAAAATCAAGGATAGGTTCTCAAGAGCGAGCACTCTATCACATAAGACATAATTTTCCTCTTCCAGGTTATTATGTTTTTCCTCGTACTGCATGATAGTATCCATTAAGAAATTATTCTTCTTGCTCAAATTTTCACCGTCTGTGGAGAGTTTGAGAATCTGACTCTCTTGCTGCTCTCGGGCCATTTTGATCTCATTGTATTCCATTCTAAGGTCTTCAACACTTTTACTCAACTCTAGTTTCTTTTTCTCTGCTAGAATTATCTTTTCTCCTGCTTCCTGGAGTTCTTGTTCCATCTGATGCAAAATTTTCTTTTCATTTTCTATCTCAACACTCAACTGATCTTTGTCTGTTGCTACAGCCTTGAGCTCATTATCTGTCTTCTGCAGCCACTCCTTGAGATGAAGATTCTCGAGTTTTGACTCTTCAAGCCTGCCCTCAGCCACGCTCAACTTTCCAATAAGGGCAGTGTTCACCACGTTAAGTTTATTGTGATCATCACCAAGATCTCTTAGCACCCTAAGTTTCTCTTCAGCGAAGCTTTGGAAAATGAAGGATAGGTTCTCAAGAGCTAACACTTTATCACATAAGACATAATTTTCCTCTTCCAGAAGATTATGTTTTTCCTCGGAGTGCATGATACTATCCATTAAAGATCTTTTCTCCTCAGAACTCTGTAGTTTTTCACTTTGTAAGTCCTGGCAAGTAACTTGCATGTCTGTTAGCTTTGAGTTCAAATTATCAATCTGGATCATCAGAGCTTCCTTACAGCGGTCTTCCTCCCTCAGTTTTGACTTTAAATCTTCATTCATCTCAAGGAGTGTAGAAGACTCACTCTGCAACTGTAACACCTGCTCAGTCTTCAGCTTGAATTCATGCTCTAGTTTGCCCTTTTCCACCTCGACATTCTTTGAATGTAATCCCAGTTCCTTAATCCATGTGACAAGAACTGAGAATGCAACAGACCACTCCAGATTTTCTTCATCAGCGTCACAGAGTGATTTCTTCAAATGTCGGAGTGTACTTGATAGCTGGCTGATGTAAACCTGGTCTAGTTCCACATTATCCGCAGAGACACAATCCTCAGCAATGCTGAGAACCTTCAATAACTGACGAGTCCCTGATCTCAGGGTACTAACATGATCTGACATCAATCTGATTTCAGACTCCTGCCGGAGATTGTCATGCTCTAGCCGTGAGATCTCCTTTTCCGATAAACTAGACTGCTCAATAAGTCTGTGATTCTTTGTGACCAAGGAGCAATAGTTTTCTTTCATCACCTGGGCGGTCGTGCGTAACACAAATATCTCAATTTCACTAGCAATGGCACTATCAAGCACATGATCGAGTTCTGTCTTTCTTCTTCTGTGTTCTTCTTGCAGAACATGCATGTCAGATTGGAACCCAGTCAGTCGAGCTTTGTTCATCTCGATACTATATGAATGTTCTTGCTTCTCTGCCTCCAATGACACTTGCAACTCTTCAACTTTCCGAAGAGTTAATTCTTTCTCATTTTCTAGATTCTCACATCTTCCTTCAAGTTCTCCATGAAGTTTCTCCAGATCTACCAGTCTTCTCTGAGTCTGTTCCAGCTGAGAAGTTAAACTGTCATTTTCACTCATCAAATCAGCTTTCTCATTTACAAGTAACTGGCATGAATCTTCCAAGATTTTTGATTTAGCCTTTAAAGCTTCAAGCTGATGGTGTGCATCAGACAGGGAGAGTTCTAGAACTGTGTTGTTCTCTGTGAGTTTCTCTAGATTCTTGTTTGTTTCCTGCAATTGTGTCGTGAGAGTCTCCTTCTCATCGAGAAGACTGGATCTCTCTTGCATAAGAGATTGGCAAGATTGTTCAAGCTCTTCTATCTTCCCTCTAACAGCATTTAGTTCAGCATTCAAACCAGAAAGGGAGGTCTCCAAGAGCGAATTTTTCTCGAGAAGCTGTTCCATAATTTCCAATTTCAGCAGGAGAGCTGCTTTATCAGTACTTTCCCTCTGGCAAGTTTCTTTCAGATTGGAATTCTCATCCTGCAATTCCTTCACTGACGATCCCAAGGATTCTGGATTCAAGCCTACTTCATGTACCTGGTCCAAAATTGAACGGTGCTTCATGTTCAGATCATTTAGTTCCTCTTTCAAGCAATAGATCTCTTGCTGCAGTGAGTTTCTCTGGTCTAGCCTTAGCTCAACTTCCTCCTCAAGTTTTTCTGTTGATTCCGTTAAGCTAGAAATCTCATTCTGCATATCCTGTATTGATAATGCAGAAGATGAGTTCAGCTCATTAAGATGCTTGTTCTCCTGCTTAACCTTTACAACTTCATCTTGCAAACTGTGATTTTGGGTCTCGGCAACCTTCAAGAGTTGAGCCCGATTCTGCAGCTCAGAAGCCATAGCTCGGAGCTCCTCCTGAGTTTGTGCATGCAAATGCTGTAAAGTCTGGAATGCAGTTTCAGCATCTACAAAGCGCAATCGTTCTTCTTGTACGGCAGCCCAAAGTCTTCCCAGTTCCTTCTGCTTCTCAGTAAGCTCTTGAGATTGAGTTCCCATCTTCAACATCAAAGATTCCAACTCAGAGTGAAGAGACTGGTTCGATCTTTCCAAGATCAGACATTGTTCCTCAGCACCTTTTAACTTGGACACTCCATTTTCTATCTCCCCATTGAGGCGCTTAGCCTCCTCGTTGGCCAATGTGAGTTTCTGCTCCAGACTTGAAATTGTCTCCAAGCACTGCTGGTACTGCAGAGCTGTACTTTCCTTTTCCTCGGTCAATTTGGAGATCGCTTGTCTTAGACTTTCCACTTCACTTTCTGCTTTTTCAGCTCTCACTTTAAACCCTGAAGAATTTTCTTCAGCAAGTCGTAATTTATTCTCCATGTTTGATATTATCTCCAGCGATTCCATGTACTGATTGAGAGCAGCATCCTTCTTGACAGCTAATATATCCAGATCACTTTTCAACGATTGTGCTTCAACTTCAGCATTCTTAGCTCTTTCACTAAGTTTCTGGGCATCATCTTGTGTCGTAGATACAGTAGTTTGTAGCTCAGATATCTTGTCCAAGCAGTTTTGGTAGTCTTGAAACTTAGATTCCTTTTCAGCTTCTAATGTCGCCAGAGCCCTGTTTAGCACAGCAACTTCAGTATCAGCCTTATTTGCATGATCTTTAAGCGTACTGAAATCCTCCCTGGTTCTGGAGATTTCAGTCTCAAGTTGTGACAGTTTATCTAAAGCTTGCTGATGCTGAACAATGCTAGCTTCTTTTTCGGCTTCCAGTTTGGCAATGGCTTCCTTCAATGCTATAATCTCGTTAGAATCACTTTGCCGTTCCAAGTTTAATGAACTTTTATCATCAACATGGTTGTTCTCATTGCTAAACACGCCTTCAACTTTATCATCCGCCTCGTCAAAATTCAGACCTCTCCTCACCCGCTCAATTGGCCTGAATGAACCAACGAATGGTTTTGAAGTTCTTTTTCTAGTCCCATTATCAGAATCATCAGTGAGCCCACCAATCTGTTTGACGAAACGAGAATCAGGCAAAAAACAGAATTCTAGCAATACATTGTAAGCCAATCAATTCCACGTAATTACTTACCGAATCTGGTGTTCTAGGATCAGCTCCAGAAAGAGAACTAGCAGGTGAATCATCAGCAAACACCATAGGAACTTGAGCTTCAGTCATAGTTCGATGGGCATGTCTAATCACACCAGTCGCGTGATCATATCTTTCAGCCAATGCACGATAGGCTCTGTAAAACTCCTCAACCATTTTCATAAGCTCTGGTCTTTTCTTGTAGTACATCTCTGCTCTCCTCGCAAAGGAGTCCTCTTCCGCTTCAAGAAGCTTTATCATTGATTTAACTTTGACATCCATATCTACAAAATCACACAAGGGGATCTTCAGTAGATGCACATGTATTGCATCCTTCCATAGTGATGTGTTTCACTGCTATGAGTTCACAAATTGTCTAATTGTATGCTGAAGAGGATTTCAGTTTTAAGTGCATCAAACAATATCAGATTAAAGCATCATTAGATTGATCAAAAGATAGGACTGAAGAAGGATCATTTTCAATGTTAATCGTAGCACACACATCTGACATCTCATCATGGTTCGGAGTAATTATTGACTAATCAACAATGAAGAGCTGCATACTTTCAGCACATATGCCTTCATACAATAATATCAATCACCAAAAAATCTATACCTGTGAGATTCTCCTGGAGCCATTTTGAATTTTTGGGGCTGATATGGCTATCCCACCACCATGAATACATTCGTCTGGAATCCGAATGCGACAATTTGGCCATCCTTCAATGTGATGCTGCCTAGTTGCAGATTTTCCACCGAATAGCAATCCAAGGCTCAGATAAAACAGATTCGGTATGGAAGAAAAAAAAAACTCAACAAAAATTCTGCGAGCATTCAATTCAAGAGTAAAAGTCAGAATTGAGTGTAGTTTCCCTTGAACCGCTGCACACAGAGTAACACAAAGGAATCATCAGATTATCAGAGTATGAGTTGAAGAAGTTGTTAACAACTAAACCAGAGAACTAACTGAGGTATCAAATTTGGGGCTTACAAAAGTTTAACTCTCCAATAATTCCAGAAAAAACAGCTGCCTCCTTCAACTGAGAAATTCATCAACAAGCATCTTGACCTGGTCAAATTTCACAGCATGAATTAGACAAACACGAACAAATTTAGTGAAAATAACAATTCTACCAGAATCATTTCAATCAACAACCACATTTTGGTAAATTCAACCGAAAAAAACACGTTTCGCTAAAACAGGATCTGATTTTGATCAAGCAAAAATCGGATCATCGAAGCGACTCCGCCGCGATCACAAAAATAAAAATCTCTCTAAAACCACTGAAAAATTCAAAATTCATGAAACTAAGTCAACAAAAATTAAATGCTCCATCAACGTCTATAAAAAAACAGTTTAAATTTATACCAAACACAATCAAACAAAGCAGAACTCGGATAATTTTTAGCATCGAAAAACAAAGAAGGAAATAAGGAAAAACTTACTGCGTAAGGCAAAAGGAAACGGAAAATGAAAACAAAATTTGGTGGTCACAAAAGAAAACATTGCTTTAAGCTTCTCTCACATCTCACTCTCCCCATTTACTTTTGTTTTCAGATCTTTCACTTTGTCTTTCTCTCTCTACAGCTCCATCACGCTCGAAGTGAATTCTGTTTGCTTCTGTTATCTGCGGATATACGTATAATTTATTCTGCGCTGTGACAATATTGATTTTTATACTTATAATAATATGGAATACTTTTTAATTATTTTATCATTATTAGTTATATTTGTTATTATTAGTATTATCACAGTATTTATAAATAAATAGTGGTTATGGATTTCAATCCAAAATTCATAATTTCACCTAAATAACTGAGGATTGAATAAGGTGGGACTCAAAGTTTGTATAAAGTACTCCATAAGACTTTAAATTAACCCGAGTATCGTAGAATTGGCCAAATATGAATGAATTCTTATTATTTGTTGTATATTCAGTTATTATTATGTATAGAATTATCGATATAAGATTATTTGACACGACAGATTAGCACGAAATCAAACGATTCTGTAATTCCAATGAATTTCTTTTGTTAAAATTTTAACTTTGTTTTCTTTTTTAAATAGTTATCCTTGGGATTGTGGTACCTCGTGTTTGCAAATTACTATGATTATGCTTTAGGTTTTACTCGTGGGTTGTGTCAAAACAAAATGCAAGATTCTTTGTTAAAATCATTTTCAAAAATGTAAATAAATAATGATATATTCTTTTGTCAATAATGACGGGCTTTTGATTTTAAGTATATCCCCCTAATCTGATTATAATTTATAAATATTCATTGCTGATTTAATCTCACATTTCGATCTTATTAATTATAGTTAAATTTTCAAAAATGTTTCAATAATAGCTTGAATTTTTATTTGAAAAATCTAACTTTGTAATAGACTACACGTTCTATTCAATTATTTATAATTTCACTTTTTTTAGACTGCAAATCTGATCCTAATGAGAAAATCTAATGTACTTTTGCTATTGATTAAAGAAAATATAACTAGAAAAAGTGAGTGTTAATTAAAATAGGAACAGAAAAAGTGAGTGTTAATTAAAAGAGGAAAAGATTCCGTCATTTGCCAGCTTTGGAAAAGTAGGTTTGGGGTTATATTAGTAATTTCGCATGGATGCTTTGCCCTTATTGACACGCCGTCGTTTCAGACTCTTTAAAAATGTGGGGTTTGGGTCAGCTTGGACGGTGTCGTTTAACGGCCGTCCACGAAACAGATGCCCTGAAGTTGGGCCCACATTAATCATGTGTGAAATGATTGTGGGCTTATAATTTTGTTGTGTGATGTAACACAAATAATTCTTTTTCCGATGATAAATTGTCCTAAAATTTATTTGTGGTGAGAACTTTTAAATATTTTAAATTTCCAATGATAAATTGTCCTTAAACCATGACAAGCTTAGCTAAGGTAAATACACAAATTTTGACCATATTTCAATTTTGACAAACTAAACACTATCTTTATGATGACAATGAAGAAATATGATTTTTTGGCTTATGTGCCGAAAGAGGCTAACAAATCATAAACTTTATCTTCTCTATGAATACGAAACTCCACATTAATAAAGATACAAAATTATCGTTTTCAATTTTGGAATTTAGTATCCAAGAAAATAAAATTAGGTAGATAAGGGAATTTATAAGTTTGGTAAGAAAAAATGACATCTATAAAAATTCCAAACAAGTCTTCTAACAGTGATTGATAGTGAAAGAATTTATAAGAATATGATAGGATTAAAATTAATTACTAAATTAGAAGTCGTGCTTAATTGAGATATGGCCAAAAAGCTGAAAAGCGCGGTTGGTGATGGTTGTCTTTGGGTGAACTAGTAAAGATGAAAATCGTGTTTTGTTCGTAAAGTGTATAAATCATCATTCTTTCTTTGGATGGAATATCTTGTCCCTTTTTATTGTGTGAGAACTGAGATGGTATAAATAAATAAAAAAGTGTATTTCAGTTTTCATAAATTATAAATTATAAATTATAATTATTTTGTTCTGTTATTATATATTTTATAGCAAGCCAAAATTATGTTTAGATAAATCATAAATGAGATTACTAGTTTCACTTGTTATGTGGAATTTTAAAAAGTTATTTTTTTAATGTGAATTAAATATGATTCATTTTCTTTTTTAATTTCATGCTTTTATTGTGTTTATTATTTACATGGTAAGATGTGAATCGAAATGAAAGCGAAGCTAGAATGAAACTTTGATCGGGTAATGGTTCAAAGGAGAAATCATGCACGAACCACGTGCGTTGCGGGCACGGCCCGTGTGATGCCTTCGCACAACATCCCCACCCATCCGCACAGACTATGCGATGGGTTTCTCATCTGCACAAGACCGTGCGGATGTATCCAGATCTAGCAGCACCTCACACCCGACTGGGTGACCGTGTCTTGACATGGCAACCGACCGGGTGACATGAGACCAAAGAAACTTGCTGCCAAAACCAATTGTCCCATAAATAAAGGAATGGTATTTTAGGTTATATTCCAATACCAATATATCCTTATTTTTTCTAAAAATTTCTCCATATTGTATGTTTTGTTTAATCTATTCTTGAATATCTTGGTTAGAGATAAATTAATTAACACTTGCAATTAATAGAATCGTGGAATATATACATATATGGAATATCAAAATAATTGCTAGAGACAACCACAAAACTGTCATTTTTAGATAACACGGAGATCATTTTTAGATCGTTTTAATTAATTCTTTTTAAAATAAACTATTCCACATGTTATCTACTAAGTACTATGTGTGTAATAAATAAATATATCAATTAGTCATGAATATCAAAATTATTACCCTATATAATTTTTTTAATTCATTTCAAGGTGTAGTTAACCGTGGTGAAGGTACTGCTGATCAAGAAACATAATCCTTAATTATGGATTATTATTATTATTATTATTATTATTATTATTATTATTATTATTATTATTATTATTATATTTTGAGGGTGGTGTGGTTTGAAGAAAAATTATTGTGTTAACCAAATTACTTGACATCTCCACATACTTATGCCATAATTTAAATGAACTATTTTCTATTTTCATCTCATGCAAGGTTTTCTTTTTATCATTAGACAAAAAATAAAAATAAAAATAAAATAGAGATTCTGAAAATATGGAAAACCCTAACTTCCAGATGGGAGAAACAGCTTTGGGGGAATCCAATACCGATTCCATTGTGTGTGGTAAACGGAAAAGATGAGAGATTCAGGAAAAAGAGAAAATTGATTCCGGTGGCTGTGGTGGCGATATTGCGAAAATCAATTCCGCCATGGCAAAGAAAAAGAAAACGAGACAGGTAGCGAAATTCGAAAATAGATATGGTTTATTTTGGCGCTACGAAGGAAAGATGGCCTTAGAAGATGAAGATTACGATCCTATGAGGAAAGATGATGATTACTCAAGTGAGGAAGATGGGAAAGGTAATTTACATATGTTGGAGGGGTTTGGAAACGAGGACGAGATTGGAAACGATGCAATGGTGGAGGATTCTGAAGAAGAAGATCCTTACGACCGCGAGGCCGTTCTCAAATATATCTGTAATGCCCCGCTTTTTCGAACCCTAATTTTTGTGACGTGAAATTTTTTGCATTAAATGCTTTTAATGCTATGATATATGTGGAATTAAATGATGAGTGATTTATTGCAATATTCTTTGTGACCTAATTGCGATATTGAGTTGAGTTTGAGTTGAATAGTCAAACTTGTTGAATATGTGACGTGGCTATTGAATAGTCAATATTGTGGAAATTATGACGTGGCCGTGGAATGGTCAAAGTCATTGGAAAATGTGAAGTGGAGGTGAAATTCGAATTTGTGAATATTTTGATGTGGGGTGAAATAATATTGTGGCGAATTATTTTTCCTAAGGGATGAGTGAGAATTAAATAGGAGCATTATTTAATTAAGTGGAATTTTCGACCCCTCCTATTTAATGGAGAATAAATCCTGTTTTTCTTGGATTTAATTATTGCTTGGGATAATTATCCGAATTAAATCCAAAGTCCAATATTCCTTATTTAATTGATGAAATTTTCAGCCCCTATGTTTGTCTCAAGGGTGATTTTCGAAAATCCCCTACTTTATGGGAGAAGGGATTTTATTATTATATTATTTGATCCCTTGTTTATTCTCTTCCATAAATAAATCCAAATATTCTAGCATATCTTGCCAAATCTAAGAAGATCTTGTCATATCCTATTTAAATTAGGATTTTAATTAATTCCTTGGAGTAGGAATTGAAAATCACGCCTATTCCTATTTAATTGGGGAGAATTATTATTTTTATTCTTGCTCCGTGATATTTTATTCTGCTCCGTAAAATATCCAAATAAAATTATATGCTAATTAAATAGCATGAAATTCGAATTCCCCCTTATTTCTCACTAGAAATAACGCCAATCACCCACCAAATCTCCTCCAAATCTTGATTTATTTAATTATTGGATTATATCTTGCACTCTATAAATATAAGAGGGAGAGTCAAAACCCTAGCATCACAAAAATCGCCCCCTCTCTCCCTCTCTCTCGCCGATCTCTCTCCCACTCTCTCTCTCAAATTTTTCTTCTACTTTCTCCATTATTTCTTCATCTTGTGTGAAGAATTGAAGCTGAAATTCGAGAATTTGTTGAAGAATCAAGATCCTACTTGTTTCCTACCGATTATTCAATTGAAAAGGTATTTTTTTTATTTTGATCTTCTCTTCTTCTACCGATCAATCGGTGTTCTTGAGTCCACATGCATTTATAATGAGTGAAGGGGAAATTAATCGATGAATTTGGGATGCATATGTGTATGTGTGTGTGACCGTGTATGTGTGTGTGACCGTGTGTGTGTGTGTGTACGCCTCGGGATGCATGCACATGCGTTGTGTGTGTGCGCGTGTGTCGTGTGTGGAAAACACTCATGCGTGTCACGATTTGATGATAAATCTGGAGTTGTTGTGTGAATAAAAACGATATGATAATCGTACTTTGATTTTGAATGGGAATATTGAAAATAATCGATGGGAAAGGGAAACGTGAGAACATGCATTATTTTGATCCATGATTGAGACTTATTTGAAATACATGAACTAAAGGTGATAGCTCGCGTTCTCGGTGTGATAACAAGAAGAAGTACGTACTTGAAATCGAAGGAAATCGAGGTGGGCTTTATTCTTAAACTCTCTCTTATGTTGCAAATATATGAAAGTGGAGCGATAAGGGTGGATTAAACTGTTATGTCATGCCTATGATTATTTTGGATATTGTGTGTGCCTGATGCCTAGTTTGCGAGTGCGCTCCATTAGGCTATAGGGCTATATAAACGAATTCGGGTCTGAGTAGGGCCGCAAACCCTATCAGGCTAGTGTACACGGGAGATCGGGAGCCGTCCTTGCTAGTCGGCCGGTCTCGTGGGCGAAAGTGTGGCCACACTTCGTCGCACCATGATATTGTTGATTGATGAGAAAATGGGAGGTATTGTTTGACTGGCCAGTCCATGAAATATTTTGTGATACTCGATGCTATCTTTTAAATTAAATGCTAAACCTCGAGTTCACTATGGTAAGGGTGGCATAACTATTAAAACGTTTTGGCATGAGTCCACTGAGTATGCTTAAAATACTCAGCCCTGCATGTGTTTTCCCTATGTGCAGGTTGAGCGGCGATGGGCGGTCGGTGGTGTTGAGACAGTTGAATCGAATAACATGGATGTTTGGAACTTTGAGTGTAGTCGTGTCTTCATACATGGCTTCGCTTTCTCTTGAAATGCTTCCGCTGAATTTTTGGAAACTTATTATCTTTGGTTGTTTTGAACTTATTTCTTTGTCTTGGAATATTGGGAAATATTGTGTTTTGTTGGAGTTACAGTAAACCCTTGACTTTTGAGCTTAGCCTATGTTATCTATTAAATCTTGATTTTCGTGAGTAAGCCGTTGACTTATTGCCTTGATAGTTCATTAAACACTTGGTCAAATCTCTTTAAATGAAACCCTAGCCTATGTTCTTGTTGCATTTAAGTTCTCCTAGGTAGCAGTCGCCGTATTTATTATACCCTAGAAATCCGGGTTGTTACAGTTGGTATCAGAGCCTCAGTTCTTTCCGCTCTGGACCCAAGAGTCTTGTTGTAATAAAATCTGAAATTTGTGGGAATTGATTAAATAATATCGTCGAAAGCTCAACACCACGACTCGTCTCCGCTCAACCACGATGAATGAGGTAACATGTATCTTTGAATATTGATTTGAATTATGAAATGTTGGAAGTTGAAGTGAATGGGAGTTGTTGTGATATTTGGAAATTTGTGTTGGAGTATAAAATGATGATTATGCATGCATGCGAAATTGCAAATTGTGATTATGCAAAACAAATGATGAATGTTGTTATGCAAGTGATTATATGTTAAGACCGTTATGAGTTGAACGAATACAACTCTATGGGAATTCTATATGATTTGTGATTGCGTGATTGTTCGATGAACAACGTTATGAGTTGAACTTGAGCATGCTATATTTAGTTGTAAATCGTGTTGTGATTGGAAAATTTGTATGACGATATCGAACTTGGAGGCATAAAAACGCCGAATGCGAGGCGAACGACTTACGAGAACGAAATTGCGAACTATATATATATATATATATAGGGGTGTATTCAGATTAAAACCATAATGTATATTAAAACATCAAACCATGTAAAATAATGTACATTATACACACTAATAATGTACATTTTATTCATGTATAATGTACTGTCAGCATAATGTACAGAATTCATATAATGTAAATGTACATTATTAGTGTGTACAATATTTAGAACAGTACATTATACATGAATAAAATGTACATTATTAGTGTGTATAATGTACATTATTTACATGGTTTGATGTTTTAATATACATTATGGTTTTCATCTGAATACACCCCTATATATATATATATATATATATACACACGAACCTTTTGCCTCGGAAATGAAATTCCGTTCATTCTTGATATGATATTACCTTCACACCTCCATCGTTCGACCCATATATATATGTCCATCATACTCTCAGCATCATTTGAAACCTTATACACTATTGATATTTTCTTCGATCCTTGTGCTGATGCTGAGATTTCTTTTGTAGATGTTTAACCGGTATTACGCACCGATGCGCGACCGTTACGCAAAGAACAAGGTTTTCCCTGTCGAGACCTACCAAGATTTTGAGTGGGATGGAAAGTCTTTTCTCCTAACCTACGTCACCGAATTCTACGATCGCTGGATGGATGCATACGCGTATGGAGGAGCTACCCATCACGCGGGGATCTCGAAATTGATCCACAGCCTGCCTTCTCCATGGAGTGAATGGACTGCTCAAGCTGCGTTACCGTTTACGTGGTTCAGTCCGCCCGAGTACAAGCCGTGAGGCGATATGATTGGCTTGATAGGAGTGCTACTCCCAGCCATGGCAGCTGCAAGGGACGGACCGCCGCTTAGTCCCCCAGCGCACAAGTATCCGCCGAGTCAGGCCCGTCGATGGAGATATCGTCGTGATAAGGAGCCGCATCTTGATCGTGTCCCTACCAAACCCAGACTTAAGACCCGTACGTCTAACCCGTTGGTCATAAATGGGAATGTGGAGGACATGCGTGCGATAACCCCTCCGCCCCCGAATGTTGGTGGATCAAGCGAGGACGAGGAACCTTATGAGGAAGGACACGATTTGGACATGGGAAATGTTGATGAGGATGAGGACCCCGAGGAGGATATGAATGATATTGACTAGGAGTGTTGGTCGTGGAAAACGTTGTTTTGCTTCCCCCATATTTTGATGATTTTTGCTAAACTTTTGACGTACCTTTCCATTTCTGTCTTTTAAAATTCCGTTGATACTAAGACCTCATTGAGGCAATGTTTTGATTGATATGCTATGGGGAGAATTTTTTTATTTATTTACTCACTACCTTATGATGCAATGGATTTCCATATTGTTTTTCTCATGCCATTGTGGAAAATTATCTATCACTATGTTATCATGCCATCATATCATCACACCACTATCTTTGAATACCTTATTGCGCCCTATACTTGCCACTTGAATTGCATAAGTGCCTCTTGATTACAATTACCTTGTTGATAAGGACCAATGATTCTTTTGATACCCTATGGCACAACCGATTTTGTGATGATCATGCTTTGACACTACTTGTGAAACCCATCTATGTGACGAACTTTTTGCTTGGCCATATATACCAAAACAATTGTCTCATGCACCTTGTTATACCACGCGACTGTTGCTAGAATTTTGAGAATAATCCGTGTTTTGACAAATCAGAATGCCGCCGAGATGCCATAACCGTCAACCGAAACCTCATCCTTCGAGCGAGGACAGTGTGACACAGTCAATTCCGACACCGCCGCCTCCCCCACCCCCGGTTGATCGGGAAATAGTGAAGCTGTTCTTGGAGCAGAAACCACCTGTGTTTGATGGACGTGGAGAACCAGCCAAGGCCGAATCATGGATCCGCGCGATAGAGCGTATCTTCGCAATTTTGGGATGCAATGATAGGGAACGAATGAGTTGTGTTACTCACCAACTAACCGAAGCAACTGACTTTTGGTGGGATACTAGAACGAAGACCCTGACGCGAGACCAAGTGGAAGCAATGACATGAGAAGATTTCAAGACCGAATTATACAACAAGTATGTGCCGAAGAGCTACCGGAAAGCGAAGGCATCCGAGTTCCACAATCTGACTCAAGGACGCATGGCTGTGACCGAATACGATCGAGCGCTCAATAGCATGACCCGGTACGCCCCTGATCAAGTCGATACTGACGAGAAGCTGTTCGACAAGTTCCGTGAGGGACTAAGGTCCGAGATAAAGATGTCGTTGGCCAGTCGAGGGAGACTCTCCTACGCTAAGGCATTGGCACTCGCGTTGGATATTGAAGCCGCAATGCCTAGAGAGAGAGCCAAGGAGAACTCTACACCGTCCTTACCCCCATCACATCACTCCCGGGAGAAGAGGAAGTGGGAGGATTCTAGGACTTTCTACGATGGGAAACGGTACCAAGGAAATCAACATCGATCCCAACACGGAGGAGAGCAACATACATCTAGCCAGAGAGGAGACTACCGAACTAGGGCGCCACAGTGCAACGTGTGCTCTAAGTATCATTTCGGAGAATGTCGGCAACAGAATGTTGTCAAGTGCTACACATGCGGAGGAAACGGTCACTACTCGAGGGAGAGCCCAAGTAAGATGGGAGGATCGGGATCGAGGCGGAATGACCAGGGATTCTGTCAGCATTCAAGGGGACCGCAAAGTGAACCACGAGGAAATCGCGACCCACCGTCGCGATAGCAACAACCTCCCCGCCAAAGGCTTCCTCCACAAGCGAGAGCGTACTCGTTGGAACAAAAGAAACCGAAGACTGAACAAGACGAACGCGAGAAGGGAAATTTGACAGGTATGGGCGAAATTCTCAACACCCCTGTTGTTGTGTTGTTTGATACGGGCGCATCGCATTCGTTTATATCTGAATTATGTGTGCACTCTTTGAGCTGGCCTGTTAGAAAATCTGAACGTAAGATGATAGTGTCTTCACCAGTGAGTGGGACAGTAGAAATATCTCGAATATGCTCGAACATAGAAATTGTGTTAGGAGAACTTAAGTTAGTCGCTCACGACCTGCAAGTTATGGCGATGAGAGATACCGACGTAATCCTAGGAATGGACTGGTTGGCCGCGAATTTCGCGACGATTCGTTGTAAGGAGAGACAAATATCTCTACAAGCTCCGGGAAGGGAACCCATCGTGTATCATGGAATCTCGATGAATCGGCGAACCGCGATAATCTCTGCACTGCAAGCTACCGCGATGATGAGAAATGGGCGACCTGCCTATCTCGTCTATCTTCACGGCAATGAGAATGATGAAAGAAAAGTGGAAGACGTCGCTGTTGTGCGGGAATTTCCAGACGTTTTTCCCGAAGTGTTACTTGGACCGCCGCCAGATCGACAATTGGAGTTTACGATCGATCTCGAGCCGGGAGCCGCACCCGTGTCCAAAGCACCATATCGAATGGCGCCTAAGGAGTTGGAGGAACTCAAGATACAACTCCAGGAGCTCATGGACCTAGGTTTTGTTAGGCCTAGTGTCTCACCATGGGGCGCACCAGTACTTTTCGTGAAGAAGAAGGATGAGTCGATGAGAATGTGCATCGACTATAGGGAATTGAACAAATTGACCCTTAATAACAAGTACCCACTACCGAGAATAGATGACTTGTTCGATCAACTTCGAGGAGCCGGAGTGTTTTCAAAGATGGACTTGAGGTCCGGATATCACCAGTTGAGAGTTCGAAGGGAGGACGTACCAAAGACTGCATTTAGCACAAGATACGGACACTACGAGTTTGATGTATGTCGTTCGGCCTAACGAATGCCCCAGCGGTATTCATGGATTTGATGAATCGAATATTCCACCCGTACTTGGATAAATTCGTCCTAGTATTCATCGATGACGTTTTAGTTTACTCGAGGAACGAGAAGGAGCACGAGGAGCATCTACGAATCGCTTTGGAGACTTTGAGGATCGAGAAGCTATACGCCAAATTCAGCAAGTGTGAATTTTGGCTGAAAGAAGTGAATTTTCTTGGATACATTGTGTCGGCAGAAGGAATCAGAGTGGACCCCGCCAAAGTTGAAGCCGTGCAGCAATGGAAGTCACCATCAACACCAAATGAGATTCGGAGTTTCCTAGGCTTGGCAGGATACTACCGAAGGTTTAAAGAAGGGTTCTCCAAGATAGCGAGACCAATGACCCAACAACTTAAGAAGGGAGTCAAGGTGAATTGGACCCCGGAGTGTGAAGCAAGCTTTCAACTCTTGAAGGAGAAGTTGACAACCGCGCCAGTGTTAGCTGTGCCCGAGTCTGGAGTGAACTACGTAGTCTACACCGATGCTTCGAAGGTTGGACTAGGTGCGTGTTGATGCAAAACAACAAGGTGATCGCATACGCCTCACGACAGTTGAGACCACACGAGTTGAACTACCCAACACACGATTTGGAGTTAGCAGCAGTAGTTCATGCCCTAAAGATTTGGAGGCATCATCTCTACGGAGTTCGATGTGAAATCTTTACGGACCACAAGAGCTTGAAATACTTCTTCGAGCAGAAGGACTTAAACATGAGACAACGAAGATGACTCGAACTAGTGAAGGACTACGATTGTGGTATCAATTACCACCCCGACAAAGCAAATGTGGTGGCAGATGCTTTGAGCCGAAAGGACCATTCGCAACTAGCTTTCCTGACGAAGGAGGAAATTTTGGTACGAGAGTTTAGTAAATTGCGATTGGAAGTGATAAGGGCACCTGAAACGGTAAAAGGACTTATCGCCACCTTAGTGGTAGAGCCAGATTTGAAAACAAGAATCGTTGCAGCGCAACAAATGGATGCGAAACTTGAAGAGATTCGAGTGAAAGTGGGAACTGGAAAGTCGGGAAATTTTAGTGAGGAGTCTGATAATGCTCTCATCTTTGAAGGAAGATTATGCGTGCCCGACAACGAGGAGCTCAAGAACGAGATCATGAGTGAAGCTCATGAGACTCCATACACTGCTCACCCTGGAAGTATAAAGATGTATCAAGACTTGAAGAGGTCATTTTGGTGGAATGGCATGAAGAGGGATATCACGACATTTGTGGAGCGTTGCTTAGCCTGCCAACAGGTGAAGGCTTTACATCAACGACCGTATGGAAAATTACAACCGTTGGAAATACCAGAGTGGAAGTGGGAGCACATCACCATGGATTTCGTGACGGCTTTGCCAAAGACCCTCAAAGGAAACACCGTCATTTGGGTGATTGTAGACCGACTCACCAAATGTGCGCACTTCATACCGATTCCTATAACTCATGGATCGGACAGACTAGCTCGTATCTACATCAAAGAAATCGTGCGATTGTATGGATTCCCAGTGACGATTACGTTTGATCGTGACCCGAAGTTCACTTCAAAATTTTGGATTAGTCTACAGCGCGAGCTTGGAACACGATTGAACTTTAGCACGTACGCCCCATTCGATCTGCTGTTTTTGACTCTTGCTGTGGATAAAGTTGAAGAAGCAAAAGCAGAAACTATTCGAGCAATTGTCTATCATCCCGTATGTCAACCTTGGGAGCTCCATCAGTGGATGCTCGTCAAACCAGATGCAGCCGAGGCTTGATTGTTTTATCTATCTTGGTATCCATCCATGTGTTTACTTATGCTACTATTAGACAAATTGATACTATGATGTACTAGAACATGTTTTAGGTTGCTTGGCTACTAACTATGTTTTTATCACGAATACCGGATTAGATATCTTGAACAACTGATATGTTATGTATGAACAATCCTTAGCAGGATCGGAGGCGTGTGAGTGTTCTATTTATGCTACTGTGTGTTTAATTACCTATGTAAATATACTCGAATATTAGATGTGTTAGGTTAGGACAATCTCCAGAATTCCAGATTTCAAATTAACTTTCAGTAAGGAAAACATTTCTTTTAGAATTTTGATTCCTTTTTCTATTAGGATCAATTTTTTAGGACTATAAATACAAGTTATTTAATTAGTTGGTTGGATTTTTATTCAATTCTAAGAGCATCCGCAATGGTGCATAGGCCAGCCATAGGCCAGCCATTCTCTCCTCTGCCACGTCAGCAACACTAAAAAAACCACCTGCCACGTCAGATTTAAGCCAGCCATAGGCCAGCCGCAATAAAAACAATTCAAAATATACTACATTTACGGAATTAAAATTACGATTAAAATACGGAATTAAATTTAGACACGTGTACGGGAAAATTCATTAATTGCATTTAAAAAAGTTACATAGATTAAAAAAAAAAGTACATGCATAATAAAGAAAAAAAACTATCGTCGTGCAGTCCTCCGTGCCCACAACTCTTCAATTATATCCTTTTGGAGTTGAATATGAGCATCCACTTGGCG